>NW_024104643.1:5190000-5430000 GCF_003945595.2 Pipra filicauda | reverse complement strand
AAAAAAGAAAAAAAAAAACAACACACACACACAAAAAAATTTGCCAAAACCAAGAAAAGCCCCGGAGAGTGTGTGCAAAGAGGGAGGGGGGGAGGAAGAAAAGACATTCACTGAGTGGGACAGATTAACGTGAACTGTCCCCCCCCGCCTTAAACTCCTGGGAGAGAAAGAGATCCACTCTCCCTCTCTTCTCTTTTCACTGAAATATAACACACATTCGGATCCCAGGGCTCTCAGACAGTCTCAACTGATAGACAGACACATCGAGCTGCTTTTCCTGCTTCAGTTTGTTACTCCTCCTCCTCTTGCCCACGTCACCCTGACAATTACAAATAGGTCTCACACAAACCCATACCTGTCAATCTTTTTAATTGCTTTGTTTTCATTTTTTTCCCTTTCCCAGAGCTAAACAATATGACAAAAAAAAAGAAGTCTTAATACAGCACAGCATAAAAGATTCCTCATGTGAGACACGCGTTGAGGGGGTTGTTATTATAATCCACTTGCTAAAGTGCTGTGCAAGACGCATGTGCTGATTTAACTTCAGCAGAGGTCTTGTTCCAGCAAACTTAAAAAAAAGAGGCAGGCAGGAGATGATACCTCGCCGTGGCACACGTATACCCGGCATTGAATTAAAAATGATTTGTGGGAGATTACAGTTCATTCTTACTTTAAAATACCAACAGATTGCAGAGCGAGAACTGCAGCATATGAAACATGCTGCTAATACATTTTGCACAGTATGTGTCTGGGGATTTATATAACGTTAGCTGCGAGAACAGAAGGGTTCTTCCCTTTCCTTTTTTTAAGTCAAGAAAGCAAATAAAAACTACTCAGCTGATTCCTAAAAGAAAACACTTGGAACTGCAGTTTTGTTCTTTTTCGGGCAGAAGGGGATTTTTTTTTTTCTTCTTAACACCGCACAATTAAGCATTGAGCAGTTTATACTGGTAGGAGGGAGTTAATTCTGGGAACTACACGCGACATTGGTGCAACATCTCTATTACATTACTTCAGTTCTACCAAGTTGGGATTGGCGGCTCCATCACACTGACTTCGGTCCCTTGACCCAGTTGATTCCCTGCGCAGGTTCCCTCACCCAAACGTAGTCTAGAGCGAGAGGTGATTTTATACATATACATATAACTATATATATATATATTTAAAGAGAAAGAAGAGGAGGGAAAAAAAAAAAACAAAACAAAAATATTTTCTAGCAGTAGCAGGGAGCGGGGGAAAACCCCTGCGACCCCAACAAAGTGACAGAGCAGCCTGTTACCCTTCCCCCGCCGGCAGGACAGCGGCGGTGGTAGCGGGAACATCTTCTCCCGTTTAAATCCCCTCCCGCGGCCGGCGCGGAGCCGCCGCCGCCGTCTCGGGGTTGATTCGTAGCACCTTGCGAGGAAGTGAAACGTTTCGCACGGAAGGGGCGGAGCGTCCGCCCGCGGGCAGCGGCTCCTCGGCGGCGGCTAATAACAACATTAGGAGATTAGCTGCAACTTCTCCGCACTTCTCTAACCTTCCCCGGCCCGTAATTTACCGTGCTTTCTTCCCACTCTTTTTTTCTTTCTTTTTTTTTTTTTTTCCTTTTTTCTTCTTCTTTTTTTTTTTTTTTTTTTTTTTTTTTTTTTGGCAGGAAGATAATCTCTTTTTGTAAACTAAAGAATGGGGCGCGGGGGGTAATCCGAGGCGTTTCTCTCTGTCCGTCTGTCTTCCCCCCTCCCCCCTCCGATTTTTAAACCCATTAGTCAGAGGCAGGGTGCAAACTAAAAGCTGCCACCACCACCTTTAGGAGGCAACTCGGCCCGCCGCACACCTGCCTCCCTGGCAGGCAGAGCAGGCAAGGGCAGGCGCAGGCAGGGGCAGGCGCAGGCAGGGGCAGGGGCAGGCGCAGCGCCGGCGGGACGGACGGCCGCGGGAGCGGGCCGGCCTCGCTCCTCGGCAGCGCCAGCGGCGGCAGAAGAAGAGCGGCTGCTGCGGGGGGACCATCTCGCCGCCTCTGCTGCTCCTCCGGTGGCGTCTCCGTGCTGCGGAGGGGCCGGCTGGGCGGGGTGGGACAGCCTGCGGCGCGGGGGCTCTGTTTACGTACACACATAGCTGCGAGCGGGGAGTTTCTCCTGCCGGCGGGTCGTGCGAGCTGCCTGGAGGATCCCGAGCCAGAGCTCTCCCGAGCGGGGCGGGAGAGGAGAGCCGAGGCAGGGCATGAGTTTTAGCGCGAAAAGCGGCGCTTTGCTGAGCTCCCGGGCAGCGCGGTGGTGGTGGTGGCGGCGGCGGCGGCAGCCCGGTCCCGCCTGGTCCTACGTCGGTGGCAGCTGGTCGCGGCCCATCCTGGACATGTCCTACTCCCGTCACTTTCTGGATTTCCAGGGCTCGTCCATCCCCAGCTCCATGAAGAAGCTGGTGGTGACTAAGCTGAGCCAAAACTTCAGGGAAGCGGTCACTCTGCAGCAGGACGCGCCCGTGCCACTCCCGGGAGACGGAGACCTTCTTGTCAGGAACAGGTGAGCCCCCTCCCCCCGTCCTCCCCCTTCGCGCCCCGGCCCCGCGGCGGCCCCCGCCGACTTCTGGCACCTTGTGGCCTCCTCCTTCCCACAGGGTCCCTCACTTCGGAGACCGGCTCCAAAGTTGTACCAGCCGCCATCTGGCGACTGTTAATTTAATTTTATTGTTGTTGTTGTTATTGTTTTGAACGGCTGGTGCTACAGCCCGGTCGCCCTATCCACGTGTGTGAGGGTGACACTTCCTCCTCCTCTTTCCGTGGCGGAGGGGTGTGTCCGTTTGTCTGTCTGTGTGCGCTGCTCCCGGCGTGCGCCTGCCCGAAGGAAGAGAAACACCCCAGGGCCCCTTTGCCAGGGGGTGGGGCGGCGGGAGAAGAGGCAAGTTCTATGGTGAGCGCCGAGGAGGGAGGGAGACGCCGGGAAGCTCTCGCAGAGCCCCTCCCAGGCCTCTGCCCGGGCTCGTTACACGAACATAGTGTCCGGGGCGCGAGCGTGTCCCCATCGCACCCGCACGGTCCCACCGGGGACGCCGACGCGCAGTGCCCCGGCACCGCCGTGTGTGCGGGACCGCACCAGCCGCTCTTGCCTCGGCGCTGCCCCGCACGCCGCTCTCCCTCTCTGCCCCCGCCCCATCCATCTATCCACCCATCCCGCTGTGACTCACCGGGGAGGCCGAGGGCCGGGCCCGGCGCCACCCCCGTCCCTGCGCGCCAAAGGCGGGCGGCGGGAGGGGGCAGGGCGGCCCTCGGCCTCCGTCGGCGGGGACGAGAGCCTGCGGTTGTTGGCGGCTTTCGGAGTGGAGCTGGGTAGGGGAAAGGGTGAGGAGGTGACAGTTTTGCTTAGCATAACGCGCCGTAAATCCCACGCCCGGCACGGTGGCCAGCTCGCCGTGAAATGAAGACTCCTGAGGACAAAACGTGCCTTCCCGCAGCTGGCTCCATAAAAAACCTGCTCGTTCTCGGTGGCTCCTTCCTAGACGCCGTGGTACCTTGCACTAAAACTAAGCGTTTTAAGGTCGTGAGGTTTCTCTGCTCACGAGGGGAAGCTGAAACTCTGGGAAGTTTGGAGCAGACTGCGTGGCTGGCACTGGAGAGAATAGCACTCTAAGGTTCTTGTCAAGCAAGGAAATCGTAGTAACACATAGTTTGCCATGCTCTCCGTGGGAGCTTAAAGATTAGAGAAGCACTGAGTTGCCTTGAGAACAATGCTGCAAGTTACATTAAGGCAGCATGTGACACCGTGTGTATGTGTAACATACATTTATGTGTCCATATGTAACATATAAATACACATAAAGAGGGGGCAAGAAGAAGGAAGAGCAGAGACTCCTCCAGGAGCTCAAAAGAAAGCTGCTGTGGCACTTTAATCCAATGCTGACATCTCCCACTAGGATTTCTGAGACTAAAATTCCCTCCAAACCTCAAAGTCTAAAACACTGTGTTGCTGCATCCACTAATGACCGTGGAACAGTAATGGCATGAAACGGCCATGCAGCTGGAGTTAAATTCCTTTTTGTGGAAGAGGTCGAAAGACTTGAGATACAAGTAGCAAGTTTCGGGTAATGCAAGGCAGAGTGACATCCTTGTTTCTCAAATCCCCTCCCCTCAACATATGCACTTAGAGTCTTTCTCATCCCTCCCCCGCCCTCCTGTAAATTTAAAAAAAAATTATTTTTTTTTAATATATAGTTTCCGCTGTAACTCTTCCCTTCTTGTCCTCCCTCCCTTTGTTGGGTGGGCTCCCTGGGTGCTTGTGGGATGTGCGCACCTCAAGGTAAAAGGGCTTATACCAGACTAAAGGCTGGAGCTGGTCCACAGATTCAGGCTGGCAATTACTGGGTTTTAACACATCAGCCTGTTACACACATGTTCTTGTAGTGGCACACATGCATGAGTGAGGATGGAGGGGAGGGAGAGGTGAACAATGAAGTCTAGGTTTAGAGTTCTTACATTTTGTATTATTTGTGTAATTTCTTCTCTATTTACTGTTATTTTCTGGAGAACATCACAGAAGACACAGGATCACATTACTGTAAGACATTTATGGAAGCTGCAGCAGGAAGCGAGTTCTGAATGTTTCCCCCTCTCTTGTCATTCTGGGGAAGCATTATCTCATCCTAGAAGGATGAGTCCCTGACTCTAGTTAGTTTAAAAAAAAAGAAACAAACAAAAAAAACCAAGCCCTAAACACAACTATAGATTTTCTAATAGGTAGAAGCATACAATTAAAAACAAAACAATAAAGGACTTTGAGTTCCAGGAGGGCATTTTTCGTATTTATTCATTTTAGTCCCAGTCACACCCATGAATAGTATTAATTGCTTTGAGCTTTTCATGCAAAACAATCCTCATTCACCACAATAAAATCTGGTTTGGGATTTATGGGAATGGGAAATTAAAATCTGTGTATAGATAGATATTTTAAAATAAGAGGCAGTTAGGGGGAACTTTCTTATCTGTTAGAGAACTATGCCAGCAACCCTTACTTCTTTTTTATACAGAAAAAAAATAATCCATCTTTTATACAAAAATCCTTACTAGAAATCAGTTAAGGCAATTTTTTTTTACTTAGATTCTATGTAGGAGAGGAAGAGGAGGGGAAAAGGTGGTAAAAAGATCGTTAATGAAACCATTTAAGTTTCTTATGTCCGTTTGTCCTGGTTTTGGGGAGGAAGCGGGGCGAGGGCAGGTGTGGAAGCAGGGGCTCTCTGTTTTATTGCAGAAGGACCCAAAGGCTGTGAAGATTTGGTCCTTCTTAAAGTTGTTGGTGGATTTTTGAGATTTTCTTGAGGAAGTGACATATTTCCAAAATAACTGTAAGGATTTACTGTCTGCCTGGAAGATGGAAACAAAGTTTATAGGAAAGGGAGTAAAAGGGGTTGGGAAAGTTTTTCTGAACCAGGGGACTAATGGATCACAGTGGGAAAAGTGGAGGACTATTCCTGCTGAGTGTTTGGTTTAAATAATGTTTTTCTTGCATAGTACTGGTTTGGATGACTTTGTTTTGTCTGTGCTTAAGGCTGTGGTGCTGGTTTTCAGTGTCTCGTGCTTTGTTGTGGTACTAAAAGCAGCATTTCTTCCCCTCGGCAGTGTCCTCCTGTTTTCTGTAATAAACAGTATGAGGGGGTTCAACACTGCTGAGTATAAATAAAACGGGTGACTCAATGTGTGTAATAATTTTTTAAAAAGCCAATCTCAAGCTTTTTTCACCCCCCCTTCAGGTTTGCATCTTGAGATGTGAGAAGCAAACCTCAATTAGAAACTTCAAAAGAATAGATTTAAAGGTAGAAAGTAAATCAAGGCAATATAAAAGGTCTTAAAACCCACCAGCATCCCAAGTAGTCATTACTTCTGTGCTTTCTCCTTTCCTCAGTCTCAGAAGTTAGTAGAGTGATTTTCAAGTTATAATTCGTGCTTTTTGCTGCTTTTAAAAGCAAAGTAATCTAAGAAACTGCAGGCACATCCTACCCACCTCACTTCTGTCAGCTGGAATGACAAGGCAGATTAGACACTGTTTTAATCCAGACCTTGCATACGATCGTTTTGATGTGGAAGGAATCTAAGAGACTAAACAATCTTGAAAAAAAAAAAAAAAAAAAAGGCGGGGAAAAAAACAAGCAGCCCATACAATGCGAACAGGAGTTTGGGTTTGCACACAATAAAAAGGAGGTTAAAAAAATTAGGGGGGGGGGGGGGGGGAGGGCTGGACGGCAGGCTGTGTTGATTAATAATGATGAACCCAGGAGCCCAGGGAGGATCATTTCCCGTGGCCCAGCCGCCCCGCAGAGACGGGGAGGGCGCGGGTGCGTGTGCACGCGTGTCTCTGTGTGTGCGTGTGTCTGTGTGTGTGTGCAGGGGGCTGGGCGGGCGACGGGGACGAGTCCCCCGCGCAGCGGGGCAGCGCACACGGCTTTGTCTGCCCCAGCCTCCTGCCAGAGCGGGCAGCGGCGGGCACGGCCGCCCCCCTCCCCGGGCGCCCCGCATCCCCTGCCCACCCCCGCGGAAAGCTCCGCATCCCTTGCCCGGCGCGGCCGGGCAGCACCAAGTTGGGCGCCGCGGCCCCTGCAGCCGCACTCACAAGTTGCGGTGCGGCCCGGGCGGGGACGGGTTCGCATCCTCCCCGGCTGCAGAACAAAAGCAGCGGTGCGTGTGCTGGAGCCCTGCTCGGCAGGCGCCTGGCCCCCCGCACGACTCGCCCCTTCCCCGCACTCAAAGTTTTTGTCCTCAGAGGGTTGTTCTACCTGTCTTTATGCTGTCCTCGCTGCCGCGCAGCGCCGGGAGGAGGAAGCTCCTGGAGAGACGGGGGCTTGTTAACTCCTAGTGCTGCGCTGCCTGCCCTTCTCGGGGGTGCCCTGCCCCAGCCGAGGGCACGGCTGCTCCGCACCCTTCCAAGGCGGACGCGCGCCGGGAGCGTGGGGAAGGAGGCTGAGCCCATCGGGGAGCCAGGACCTGCCCGGCGGGTCGGGGCCGGGGGCAGTGAGCGCC
Source organism: Pipra filicauda (assembly GCF_003945595.2). Lineage (NCBI taxonomy): Eukaryota > Metazoa > Chordata > Aves > Passeriformes > Pipridae > Pipra > Pipra filicauda. The sequence continues at coordinate 5,423,018 of NW_024104643.1, read as the reverse complement.
CCGGGGGTGGCCTCGCAGCTACCGAGAGCCCCGGCTGGGCGAAGCGATGAGGCCGGAGAGGGGGCGAGCACAGCTCCCCACCGGCCCCTCACCCTTCGCAGAAACTGGGGTGTATGGGCGGGAGGAGGCCGGGGCAACGCCGACACGTCTCGCCTCGGTGCTCCAAGCCCTTCTGCCAGGCGCCCGAGGGACACGGTTTGCCTGGGAAGCTGCAACTCCGTTACCAATTTTTATACATCTTTTAGCAGTCCTGTATGGAAGTCGCCTCAAAGCAGGATAATAGAAGGTTTTTTGTATCTACGAACAAGACGTAGGCATATTTTGTTGCGAGTGAATTGAAGGCAGGATTACCAAGAGCAACAGTCGCTTTCACCTATTTTATTGCGTGGATATGTTTACGCGTACTTGTCTTTTTACATATAACGTTGGTGAAAGTTTGAAGCTCCCCGCGCTGTAAAGAATGAAGGAAATCAAAAGGAGCAAAGCGGTTTTAGTTCTTCTCGCTCTGTGTGCAAGCAATTTAAAACTACATACACGTACGATCTGAGCTTGTTGCTAACTGCAACAATTAAAAGTGCACTGTTTGCCTAGTTCTGCAGCTTTTACATGGTGTCAAGTACACCTTTCGAGTTGTCACATCCACATGTAGTAATAGTCCTGGCGTTGTTGTTACGTGTGTTTCTTTTTTACATTTTCCAGTTAACAGAACCTTCCCCCACCTTCCCTTGCCTGTGTAAAGATATTGTTACTTAAAAAACTCCAAACTTCAAGATTCTTTGCATTTAAGCTAGATCATAACTTTGTTTTTATCATTATCTCTTAGTGCTTAATCAAGTTGTGAGAATGTCACTATCTTTCTATTAAAAAAAAAAATGCCATCCATTTTCACCTGTTAGAGGTCAGTAGGACTTGATATTCAGTTTTAAAATTTTAGTCCTTCTGTGCAAGGTTGTTTTGATGTCTTGCAAGTAATTTATATAAAGAAAAATATTTTAACGTTGACATTAGCTACATCAAAAGGCAAATTTGCTGTAGTGACTCCATCAATTAAAAAGTACTTGCCTACAGTAACGTGACCTTGCAAATGACATCGATAGTTAATATGATCATTAGTCATTAACAGTATTATTATATTCAAAAATGTAAATTTGTTGCCAGAATCCACATATTTACCGCTCTGCATGTTTTATTCTTCAGTGCTTTCACATCTTGTATAAAGTGGTCAATTCATTTTCATCCTTTAATCTTTTACAGAATTATTTTTATCTTGCTTAGCTTGGTCAAATGGACCTAGGGAAAATATAAGGGATTTTTTTTGTTTTGTTTTACGTTTCTGTTTTGGGACTTTTTTGTTTAGAAAATTTGTCTATAATTCTAGAGTAACAGAATGTAAACTATACAAGTCTGATAAAAGTAGTCTCTGGAGTGTACTCATTGTTCAAATATACCAGTAATCAGAAAAAATCTGGTATTTATCCCAGAAATTTAAATTGAAGGTTGAACTTGGGAAGGAGTAACTCTCGTTAATACATTTTTGTTTTCTTCTAGATTTGTCGGCATTAATGCATCTGACATAAACTACTCAGCTGGTCGATACGATGCATCAGTTAAACCCCCATTTGATATAGGTTTTGAAGGTGTTGGTGATGTGGTAGCGTTAGGACTCAGTGCTAGTGCAGATTATACAGTGGGTCAAGCTGTGGCCTACGTGAAAGCAGGTTCCTTTGCTGAATACACAGTTGTGCCTGCCAGACATGCAGTTCCTCTACCCTCAGTGAAACCCGAGTTTCTTACTTTAATGGTAAGTGGCGCTACTGCATACCTCAGTTTGAAAGAGCTGGGAAACCTGTCTGAAGGCAAGAAGGTTCTGGTGACAGCAGCAGCTGGAGGAACGGGCCAGTTCGCTGTGCAGCTTGCAAAGAAGGCAAAATGCCATGTAATTGGAACCTGCTCCAGTGATGAAAAGGGTGGTTTTCTGAAATCCATTGGCTGTGACCGTACGATCAACTATAAAACTGAAAATGTCGAATCTGTGCTTAGGAAGGACTACCCGGAAGGTGTGGATGTGGTGTATGAATCCGTTGGGGGAAAGATGTTTGACTTGGCTCTCAATTCCTTGGCTATCAAAGGGCGCCTGATAGTTATTGGGTTTATCACTGGCTACCAAAACCCCACTGGCCTCCAGCCCATTAAAGCAGAGTTATTGCCAGCAAAACTGTTGAAGAAGTCTGCCAGCGTCCAGGGTTTCTTCTTGAACCACTACCTTTCTGAATACAAAATGGCTCTGAAGCATTTGCTCGAGATGTATGAAAGAGGAGACCTGGTTTGTGAGGTGGACTTTGGAGACATGTCTCCAGAGGGCAAGTTCACTGGCTTGGAGTCTGTATTCCGTGCTGTAGATTACATGTACATGGGAAAAAACATTGGAAAAATTGTAGTTGAATTACCTCACTCTGTCAACAGTAAGCTGTAAAAACAGAACAATGATATAAATCAGAAGAGAGAAAATGGGCACTTCATGCCCCAGATTTACTAGAAACAATTTCTTTTTTTAAGCTTAGTAATGGATATTATATTAAAAAACAGCACTAAGGTGTTCATAAAAAAGGGTGGGTTTGGGGTTTTTTGATTTTTTTTCTTATAAGTGTTTAAATCAGTGGCTGTAGCAGGGACTTAATGGGCCCGTGTTTGATTCTGTCACTTCGGTTAGCGTGAGACAAGAACATTGTTCTTGACAGAATAAGTCTTGATGCAGAGGCAGATTTAGTCTGTCAGCCTGATTTGATAAGACTTCATATATAGTTCAGCTCAGAAAAAAAATCTTCTGGCAATTTTGATTCCCTGATTTAAAAATAAAATCGTTAGAACAAGACTAAATAAAGAGTTGTATCTTTGGGTTGCTCTGTTAATCTCTTGAAGTTTCGGGGAAAAAAAAATGCTCTTGATTTTTTGTCACAAACATGATGATCATAACTCAGTTGCATCATGGATCATAGTAATATTCCTCGACTGGTTATACAGGGAAATTTATCCTCCAATGCTGACATGTCAGTGATGTTAAGCAACTTGATTTTTTTTTTTAAATCATGTCTTTCATAACTATAAACAACTGTGCAATTTTCTTTCAAATCTTTAACTACAAGTTGCAACATAGTCTCATTTTCTTGCCTGTTAATTTTCTACTGCTGCTGTGTACTGTCCAGTCTCTCATTTAGTCAGTATTGAAAAGTTGTTGGAACAAGATTTTGAGCCATGTTCGTGTGTGTTCAGGTCCTGTATATTTTTGAAGATTAAATAAAGTTTTAAAAGCTATTTAACTGTTCCTGGCATTTATTCATATTTATGTGTTTCTTGCTGACTAGCTCTTTTGTAGGTATTCTCCATTCTGTAGAGTTCTTTGACTGCTCATTTTTTACGTGACTTCCCATAACCAGGCTACTACTTCTACTTTTACCAAATATTGCTTCTGCAGAAGCCCTTTTACAAACAGCAAGACCATTTTAAATCTACAGTCACAGCACCTGGTACAGGTACCGATGCTCAGGCATAGATTATCTAGTGGGTGAAGTTAAAAGGTTTTGTAAAGTTTTGAAAATTCTTCCTCACTTAATAGATATTATTAATGATATGTACAGTGGAAATTCCAGCTTGAAGCATAATATTTTCCAGAACAATAAAATACTGAAACTGCTTGCTCCACATCTTTTTTCCATTGCAAATGTTTAAAATCTTAAAGGCCAATTTTACCACATCTTTTGAAATTATATTCGTTTGTATGCAGTTGGGGAGATGAAAATTTCCTAAGATAATACACCTCGTAATAAACATAATGATAGACTGATAATGTCTAGGGCTTGAAGGAAAAAAAACCCGGGTAAACTTAATTTTAGAGCATTATTCAGGCCTGACTGTACACACATTTTTAAAAGTAACATATGAAAACATGTATTTTATTCAGCAGTACAGGCAGTAGAAAAAGTATTTCTAATTTTGATTTAGCACATTTTTACTGTAATTTTTTATTATGATGTAATTCATCGTAAGGAGTTGTGCACAATGGACAACTGTCCCTTTTTGGGGTCATGCCTGACTACTAGGTTTAGTCTCACTTTGGTAGATTTTGGGGAAGGGCAGAATGGCTTGAGTCTTTGTTGCCATTTCTCTTTTACACAAGGTAAACGTGAAACCACTACGATTTTTGTTTTCACCAAGATCTGCTTTTGGAAACATACTTCCTCTTTCATCTCTAATATTATAGATATTGTGTTGTGTTTGTTTATTGGCCTTCCAACTGGATACTAGAAAGATGCAAACACTCAAGTATTATACAAGATAAGAGCATGCAAAGTTCTCACTTTTATTTCTAGGCACATGGTGTCTTTTCTTGTTCAGAGACAAGGCATTGTGCTTGGTCAATAAATGAATCTTTAAAAAATGTATTTTGGAATATACTATAGCAAAATAAAAAGAATAAAATTGGTTACATCTGTGATGCGTGCAGAAGAGTAGCATGGGTAACAATTTTTCAAATTAAATTTCTGCAGTAAAATGCCAAAATCCATCCAAGTTGCCCAATTTTCGGATGTGTTGATCACTGTCAGTTCAATAGATTTAATGTTTCTGAAGCAGTGAATTCCATATGTTTTTGTCACAAAAAATTATTCTTGTAACAGGATTCTGTTTGGACTTACAACATTCTACTTTCTTTTTAATATGTTACTTCATATATAACATTGCGTAATGCAACTGCCCTAGGCTCTTTCACTGATCAAACTAAGGGAAAAGAGGAACCTCTGGAAGTTTCACACATATATTCCAGATATGACATGTTATTAGTTTTAATTTTGGCTTCAGGATTATTGTTGAGCACTTTCATATTGATCACAGGTTAATAAAAGTTTTATGTTTGCTACATGCACAACTTGTTTGGCCAGTGTACAAATTTCATAGCCCTTTTGGTGTTTGGGTTAGGCTTTGGTCATTGGGCTTGTTCTTTTCATCAAATGCCTGTGTTAAGCTGAAGGAGTAGCTCAGGATAAATGTGATTGCTCTTCCATGAATGAATCTTGAATGAAGAAGTAATTTTTGGTTTTAAAGATATGATTTCTATCCCTTAAATTGCTGAAAGAGAGCATTATTGGTAGAGAGGGGGTGAAAAGTATTTCTGAAACACGCAGATAAAGCTTTTCTGATGAGTTTCACGATAAATTTGGGTTTGCAGGGAGGAAAGAAAAAAACAAACCAACTTCTCTTTATTTAAAAGTATATTCTACAAACTTACAGTTATGAGAGCAGGGCTGACTTTGAATAAGTAAGCTATGATGGATTTAAATAATGTTTAAATATTAGATGGTTAGGAAAATGTATATGGCATGCACACACTGAGAGGTTTAAATGATGATAGGACATTCAATATACAAGGAAAAGAAATACTGTAGCGTCACAGCAAGGGATTAATAACAATACACTTAATATGCTTGCAAAAAAGGTGTATTAAAAGCTGTGTGCACAGTGGGGACTTAAATGATTAAAAATAATAATACATTTGCCTTGGAAGTACTAAGTATACTATATGTAGAGAGCAGGGATTTAAATAATAATACTATTAATAATAGCAGCTCATTGAGATGTGGTTGCTAGCACTACATCCTAATTTTACCTTTCTAAATGAATTTGCCACAGAGGAATCTGGCATTGTTTGCAAAGGCTAATAACCAAATTTCCCTTCCCTACACACATATGCTTCCATGGAAAAACAACAAAGAACTAGATGAAGAGCTGGCTTTTTTCCTGAGTCTGTCACATGTGTGCATACGCACGCGCACACGGACACACGCGTACTCACTCGCTCTCTCCTGGCCTGCAACCCTCAGCACATTTTACAGATATGCTTCCTACTTAATTGCTATGCTGGAATCTCCTAATACCTTTTTGAATAAAGTTAGGTTTCTACCAAGCAATAGTTTGCCGTGTGTTTGTACGTGTACATGTGTGTGTGTGTGTGTATACATACAGGTAATGTGTATATTTAATAAGCGGATACGAATAACTGCTGTGTCATGTAAATACAAATAATTACACTCTCTCGAGGAAAAGTTTGCAGTAGTGTTTGCAGAGATTATAGATATTCCTACTTCTGTCTGAGGAGTAAAGAAATTTCTCTGCTGAATGGCTGTTAGTATCTATTTTACAAGATTTACTCATTTTCAGGTACCTAATGTAGCTGCTAGCATGCATGCACGACAATACAATTTATATGGTAAATGGAACCAAATAATGGCTTCACTGAATGTTATGGCTGCACTGAAGGGAAATGTCACGGTAAATAGCTGCCAAATTATGGATCATGCCGAAGTGTCACAACTGCACTAAAGACAAATAGCACTAGAGGCTATTGCCACTGTGACGCTTTTGAGTTATGAAGAAGAGGAGCAGCCTGATGTGAGCCTCTTTGTGTCCTCATTATAGCAAAGGGTTACTGGTGCAGTGTACAAGAAAACCTAGTCCTACGTGGTGACTAGTTATTAATCTGTTCTTTTTGAATCTAACAGCTGTAGCAAAACAGAAAATCTTTTCCTTGCTTTATGAATACATATAAACACATACAAACAAAGAGAAACCTGCAGGTTTTATGAATGTAAATGTGTACAGGAAATGACTGGTAATGGAAAAATGTTGTAATAAAATAATCTAATCAAAGAATATTATTAAATTTAATATCATATGTGTCTGAAAGCTTTAGTTGCTTCTTATGCAGATAAATGTGTGAAATATAAGCAATAATGCACTTTCTTTCTTTGTAAAGACTTGAGTAGTAAGGACATTACCAACTAAATTGCTTCTTCTAAACTGAAGTGTGTCCCGGTTTCTTTCATTTTAATGGCAGGGTAATAAAGATGAAAGACTAACATTTTAACTGATGGATCCCTTAAGCTACAGAATAGAAATTTATTGTGTTTTGAGAGGATATGCTAAATCCTGAAATGTGGAAAAAAGCAGGGAAATCCCAGGTAAAAGAAAAGCAAAGTAACCTTTTTTTTTCATCACTATTATTATGATGACATACTTTTATGAATTGAAAACTACATACTGCTCTTACTTAAGCTGAGAAAACAGTACTGGTCTTTCTTTTGAGAAAAAAATATGGGGGGAGTTATTTGGAGGGGGACAAAAAAAGATTTGGAAATGGAGGGACATCGCTCAGCAAGTGATCCCTTCTTTCTACAGTCACTTTTCAAACCCTGCTTGCAGTGTTCAGGGAAGTGAGTTGGATGCTCTGCACACTATTGTACACACCACAAACATACCATCCGTAACACAGCACAATTGTCAGTTGCTGTTTTACAGAGGAGCCAGAGCTGAACAATCATGGTGGATAAATTACTATTCTATTCTACAGCAAGTGGCTTTCCTACCATGTAAAGCTTAAGGTCATTGGCAGGGCAACGAGGGGGAAGCTTATATATTAGTTAAAACTAATGCACTAATAGTGTTCAGATAGGGGAACTATACCAATTAATTAAAGGTAGATTTGTTCTTCAAGGGGGGGTGATGACTTGAAGACTTATCGTACCAAGAGATATGCATGTATATGTATGTGTACTGCTTTCTTACTATTCCACTTCTTGCTACAATAATCCTAGGGGTTTTTTTTCCTTTTTTTTTCTTTAATATCTGCATTAAAGCCTTCATTATTCATCATTGCAGGAATCCAGACTTCAGAAATAAGAAAATATTCTCAAAAGATTTTAAAACTTTATTAATACATTCTGCTTACAATTTTTACAGTGTAGTCTAAGGGGGGAGGGGAAGAAAAACCTGTCAAAAATTAGGTAGAACATCCTTGAATGGCAATTAGCATGCCCGGAATTTATTTTATGTGCAGCGCAGTTGCAAGTAGCTGCTTCTTATTAAATGAAAATCCTGTATTATGTACTTCAGGAACATTCCAGCTAATGAGTATGTAATATCCTTAGTGTAACACAGAACTTCTTTTTGTGTTCACAACCACAAAATGCTGGAAACTTGACAAATGATATCATTTAAGACAGATGCCTGCCTTAGGGACCTGTTTTTTGGCTTCCTGTTTCTGGTTTTTATTTCAATAACATTTGTAATTGCCACAGGATCTGTACCTGTATAGTGTTTTAACCCCTTCACATATGCCCCATTGCATTAACTCCTTCAGTAGTTACTCAAGAATACAATATTTTTTCTTTTTCCTCTCTGGCTGGTGCATTCTTCCTGCCTCTCACAAGGACAGATATACACATAAATAAAAGCTGGATCCTATTAGACCAGATGAAATGGTAACATCAGAGGGGGAAAACACTTACTGCACTTGCTGTGTTTTACTAGTACAAAAGTACATCTAGACCAGGCCCAAGGCAAAACCCAAGAAACGTGAGGTACAGCCTGCTGATAATCAGCAAGAGACAACAGGATTCTATGTTCATGGCCTAGGCACATGATGGCTTGATCTCAGTTATAATTTCCAGTGTGTATCTCCCCCCCTTAAACTCACATTCTTTACTTAGGTTATAGGGCAGGAGGATTTTTGACATCACTTCAATTGATGCTGGTTTTAAGGGGCATTTGGGCAGTGCTGGTTCAACAGGAGTTGTAAGTTGCTGTGCCTCCAGCAGAGCCTGCTTCAAAACAACAAGAGCAGTTTTCAGATCCCGAGGCACTCAGCACAGATCCTGGCAGACTGCAAGAAACCTTCCTGCAATCCATAACAGCCCAGAGGTTTTGGTGGTGGTTTATAGCATGTTCTCTCTCTGGCTTTTTTTTGTAGGTCTTCAAAAAAAACTTTACAAATGGGCTGTGTACGAGAAGCTTACGTGAGTCTACATAAGGAATTTTCACTGGGAAACTTTACTGAATCCTGCACGTTGCTGTAATAACAAATAAAGGCTTAGAAAGAGGATGAGCTCTTGGCACCTACTCTGCAGGTGAGACTTTCCTACTTGTCATAAGCAGTTAGCTCTCCTGGACTTACGGTGTTTTCTGATGTCATTTTGAAGCAAAAACTCTGCATTCAAGCCTTCTGTCATAGGACATGTAGATACATTGCACCTGTACTCTTAAGACAAGTTTACCCCATGAAGTGTTGAACAACCTTATCTTTCTTCAGAACTGAGGCTGATGTCTCTGAAAACCTCAAGAAATGTCTCTTTACTGCAAGACCAGACAGCACATCATAAAAACCTACCCTTCAGGCTTTCTTTAAGAGAAGGAGGGGGAAGTCTTTCTGTTCTGTCACAAGAGGGAGGTCAAAAGGACCAAGCAAGTGCCAGACCAAGTCACTTCTGCTGTTCTAGGGTTCATTTTCAGAGAAAGTAGGCAGGCACACAAATCTCATTATGCGTTACAAGGATCTGTGCACAGGCTTCTTGTGCACTGTCTTAAAACCATACCCCTAAGGGACTCATTCACAAAGGGAATAGAAGGAAAGGAAATTTGTATATTTTCTGGAAGCAGTAAGACTTGACATGCAGCGCAGTTCTGGCTGATTACAGCATGCCTCAGGTGAGCTGGAAGGCACAAGGCCGTCAGCCAAGTGATTTCAACCACCCAGGAAAGAGAACTCCACAGAAATGCATTGTGTGGCATGTCTGATTGCTACAAAGAAAAACACTCCAACTTTATTCACAGTGGCATGGCATTGTTGGCATGACTGTTCCTGGCAGCCTATCAGAAAGTTTTATTTGCATCCAGAGTTTTTAAAGCCATTTCATAACATCAAACAAGAATAATGCCTGGCTTATTTGCCCCTTGACACCTATGTGTAATCCCTCATTGAAGCCCTAATGAGGGGTTCTCCTTGAATTGTGTTACTTTCAAAATAACCCCTGCATACAGGCAGCCTAATGTACCTTTCCTCCCTGCGTAGGGTGTGGCAGGAGTAGCCAGATGAAAGTGGATAAAATACATTATTTTATTGTATCCTCGGTAATCAAGATGCGGAGTCAGTTACTGGATCATTTGACTTCTTCCTGAGCTGGGAAACCTCAATCTACTATCACAAGTGCCTACAAATAAGAGAGATATTGAGTCGGTTTCCTCTCCAGGGAATGTAAATGAGGAACAAGAATAACACTCTTGAAACAGTGTAAAAACGGTCTCTGAGGAGAACCTGGCTCTTAGTTCTGTGCGTATGTTCATCCTGCTGGAAAAAGCAGTTCTAACAGACCTACCTAACCTGAAGTTGTAGTGAAATTTCCCAGGGCCTCCAGATAACTCCCAAAGTCTTGGGAGATTCGGTATGTTCGTAGTCCAGTTGTAAGAGCTATGGTGGCAACGGCATCAGCTTTGTGAAGGACAGATTATTGTCCATCCTAGTTTAAAAAAACAGCTCTTCCCCTCGCTCCCATAAGTCACAAGCCTGACTTACTTGATAGATAATTTTCCCTTTTCTTCTCCCTCTTTCTGTCTGCCTCCCTCTCTACTCCCAGTAAAAAAATGAGGGGTGAAATAATCATAGAGGGGAAGGCTGCTGAAAATGTTTCAGGCTTTCCTCTGTCTTTTCAGGGGGGGTAGGTCAAGTATCCTTGCCCTGTAACGTGTAAACTTAACAAAGCACACAGTCTTGCCTATAGGCTCTGCAACAAAATTTGACTAGATTTATGGCAAATGTATCCAGTTTTCATTTTACCACAGAAACAGACATAATTCTTTTTTTAATTTACGAAATCCTTTCTAGCTACATAGGGGGAAAAACCCCAAAACAACCCACCAAGGACTCTTTCCACCTTTGTGATTTAATTTGCAGTGTCTTTCATTCTGTTAGCAGTACAAGTTATTGTGGCAACTTCTATTTCATTTCTGTCTTTTTTGTTTGTGAAAAGCTGACATGCTCAGCAGTCACAAAACACACATCATGGTGTGAAGAGTAAAGAGTCAAATATAACTCCTTTTCTGCAAAGTTGAAATTGTAGCAGTACAAAACAGTTCAGCAGTGGTTCACATGGGATGAACCAGAATCCCAAAAGGTGAGTGGCAGGCTGTGGATAAAAGATGCTGTAGAGACAAGGGTTGTGTCTAGCAGGGGCAAAAAAATGTTTGGATAGTGGTGTGCTCAGGTGACTGGAGGAAAGCCAGAGTTTGTTCTTCACCTCAGATTAGTTCAACAAGTAGCAACAGGCTTTTTCCCCCCATGTAAATCAGATACAGTCCTAAATCTAACACAAGTGCTTCACAAATATACTGCAGTGAGCATTAATGCCAGTGTCCTTGCTTTCTAGACTATTTTCTTCCACCTTCCTGGCATTATATCGCATTTTCAACTAATTAGAGACAAATGCAAGGTGGGAAGATGATTGCTTCCAGAAATAGTCAGAACTTTACCAGTCATATATAAATGGCAGCGGTACCTCTTAATGTTTTCAGTAAACAAAATGTTAATAGTGCCTTCATGATGGCTGGTGAGGAATGAACATGGTCATTCAGGCTTAGATTTTGTTGAAGATTCCCAGCATAATTTTGGCAGAGTACAACTGACATCGCCACTTATCCAAATGATGGAAAAGTTTCTTAGTCCTTGAAAACTAGCTATACTGTACCAGAGGGAATACAGAAAAAGGTACTGTTCCAGTGCTTTCCTGTCTGCCACACAGTAAGTCAAAAGGTTGAACAGCCCCCAGTTCTTACACTTGTACATCAGGCAAGTGTACGAAGGTCTGAAAACAAGCATATTTGCACTAAGTACCAGTGTCACTCCAAGAATGTACAATTTCGGAGTGTTGTGAGTTAATTAATCTCTTTCTTCAATACTGTATTTAAAAAACACCACCAACTCTAACATGCAGTTCTGTTCTTTGTCCCAGGGTTGCCCTGGTTCTGTGCCTGGCAGGCTGACTTTGCTCTGAAGTGCACCAGCTCTCCATACCTTGTATATTTTAATGCCGACACTGATCTTCAATCAGCCTTGCTCTGGCCTTCCAGTGAAAATACGCCAAAATGTCATAGGTTTCCAAATGAAATGCAAATACTGAACTTTCTGAAATTTACTGATAGTATTTTACTCCTTTACTGCATCTGAGCTGTACCAATGAGGCACAACGGAAGCAAGGGTTTAAGATTTCTGACAGCAAAGGTCTTTGCACTTGCCACTCCACATGTGTCTCAGCTGGATGGTCCGTGACACCTTGATGGTCTTAAAGGTCTTTTCCAACCTAAATGATTCTACAGTTCTACGTCCCATGAAGAATATGAGTCGTCTGCTTGCTTGCTCACTCAGCATAATGAAAAGAAGCAATGAAATACTCAAAGTCAGGTCAGACTACCTTTTGTCATATGTAACTGTTATTACACAGATGTCACAGCAGCAGGTGCAAAATAAATACCTGGATAATGGAAGCCATTTGCTTTGCCTTTAGCCACAGGCATCAGGTCTGATTTACTTGTAGCTGGCAGCTAGAGAGCATGGGAGAGCCAGGTCCCTATAGCCAGGCTCACCTTTACATGCTCAGAGGTGGGACAAGATAGCCACAGTAGAAGCTGCTCTGGAGGAGATTGTCTTATTTTTCTCCTCCCCATGTTCCCTACTGTTCTGCCAGAGCAGGGCGGTTTAGCAGAGCCATGAATCTATGCTTACGCACTGCCCTTTCATCATTTGGACCTCGTTGGATGTACACAATCTGGAGCAGTCTTTGCTCAAGGCAAACAAAGTAAAGGAGGAGGTGACATTTCAGTCTTTCATTGCAGAGTCATTCAGGTCACTTGCTGAAATTATAGACACCAGCTCCAGCAATGTTAACAGCCAACTTCAGATTATTAACCATCCTTTGGATAGCAGTACATTTATGGTGCCAGCGTGTGGAGAATTCCTCCAAATTACAGGGTGTCCTAACACAGCCGGTCAAACCACATGGACCTCTAGATGCAGTAAGCAGTGTAATTAAGTCTGTTTTCTCATTTGTGCTTTCCTAGCAGCACTCGAAATACACTCACGACCACTGATGCTGCTCTTTGTATCAGGCTATGAAAGGAGATAAGATGGAAGGGTGCCTTAACAGTAGCTCATTAAGAAGACCAACCATTTTCTTTTATTGCATTATTTATGTTTTGGGTGATAATATATCCAGGGCAAAGTGCACTCAAGAAGCTTATTGGCCTGTAGGTGGTTTCATTGGATTAGATTTAGAAGGGAGAAAGCTAGAGAAATTTCTTTTACCTGCTGTTTTCCTGAAAGACTTGAGCTTTTTCTTGCCCTCATCAGGCCATATATTGTCAATACCTTTGAGATCCTCCAAACTTCATTAGCCCTTTCAAATATTTCTGGGAAAGGCAGTGACTGGTTTTTTTCCCCCGAGGCTCTAGAAATTCTTCACTGCAACAATCACTAGCATCCCTGGTAGGATCCATTTTTTAATAAAATTACATTCTACATAGTAGCAAACAAACATGAAGAGGACCTAAACATTTACATCATAAAGATGATTTAACACAAAGAAGTCCATGTTAAAAAAAAAAATCAACCAGAAATAATAATAATACAAATAGTGTTCATGAATGCTTATTTCCATTTCTTAAATTGTATATTATAGCTAGTTGAGAACTGCTTTAATTATGGTCCTTCCTCATATTCTTTCTTTATTCTCCTACAGAGCCATTTTCACTGTGTAACACTACTGCTGTACATTTGGTTACCTATGTACAGATCCAAGGATAAATTTTGGCCCTGACCATGGAATATTTACTCACTTTCAAATGTAAGTAAAAGAAATGAAACCGATTAACTGGAAACTGCGAGCTGAGAGTTCCTCGTTTATTGTAATGCTACTCCTGTCTCTCTAGCTTTTTTTCTGTTGCTTTTCTGCTATAAACGTAACACCCACGATTAGTAACACCAAAGAAAAAAACAAAAAAACCCAAACAAACAAACAAAACCAAAAACCCAACCAAACAAAATAAACCCCAAGCCTGGAAGAGGCAGAGGCGATAGGAACTATCAGATATTCCAAAGAGAACATGGGAAAATTTAGGTTGAAAACAGAGGCTGTGCCACCTAAGGAGCATATGCCAAGTCTGCTCCTCGCTATGGAGAGGGTCTCTAACAGAATTCATAGGGTGTGAATGGATCCCCATAACTGTATGTAAGAATTAAGAGACCAGACAACATCTAGAAAGAACTGCTCCTCGTACTCTTTTGAGCACTGAAAACGTCCACTAAATATGCTGAGTGTGGAGAAGAATGGCATCTTAATACTAAATGAGAAAGCATTGTTTAATTAATAAAATACTGAAATACTTTCAGTATCTGAAGGAGTCTCTTAGCTAAAAAAAAAGAGAAAAATAAAAACAAAGAAACATGAGGAGGGCAAAAAAATTCTGATTTTCAAAATAATAGAATTAGTCTGACTGTATATACTATTCATTGCCTTTCTGAATTACAGATCACTGAGATCTCCATCCAGAAATGCAATGTACTGGTGGCATTCATCTTGTCAATGATATATACTCAGAGGGCTATTTCTCTAATTGATGGCTTCATCATTCAATTCAAGATGCATAAGGATAGCTATTGTTATCTAACACTATCATATGTTCCTATTGTTCCACACTTCTCTCCTTGTCAATAGCATCCAAGATATCCTATCTAAATCTTCCAGATAGCAAAAGAAAGGTGCTTTATTTGTTGACTCCACACATCGCATTATTAAACATTTGTGAGCAACCTGCACATCTCCCCACTGACATCTTTAAGTATTCAATTAAAATTGGACAAGAGAGTACAGCATTACAAATAAATACTCAGTTATATGAAGGCTTTGCATTGAATTCTTAAATTATTCTAATACAGGTGCTTGCTAGCAGACACTTAGTTGAAATCAGGACAGTGAGACGAGTGTGAGAATGAATGGTGTGTGAAAGGGAGGAAGGCAGATTGCTTTATGGTGGAGTCATGGCAGAGGTTTGACAGGAAATGCTTCTCCCAATACAGCTAAGCAGGGAAAGAGAACCCTATTATATGGATGAGCGGGGCTGGCACTGGCATCTTGTCATTCTAACTTGTATAAGTAAGCAAGCTTAATTGCTCCTTGTCTTTTCAAGATGACTTTCCACCAACAATCTCATTATCACACACATATGTTTATTGCACATATCCAAGTGCCTTCATGCAGACCTGAATGCAATGAGTAAAGCAGTAATATTATGTTTTCCAGTAACATTGTCTTTTCCTTTTTTTAAATTTTAACCAGACGGATGTGACCTGCCTTTTCCTTCTGCGACTAACAGGGTGACCAGAGGCAGTGGAATGTACACCAGGGTTGGAAAGAATAAAACCAGAGGGAAAGCAAGCTGTCAAGAGAACAGTGTACTGAAGAGAAAAAATGTAAAACGTGACTTCTATTTACCATGATTAATATGTAAAGTTAACTTGTTTGTCATGGAATATATTAATATGTATGTTTCCCCATTATGTAGATCTTTTCTTATATTACTTATTAGAAAGGGATACAATCACAATGATGGGGTACGAATGCCACTTAAAAATTAGGTGATGCCCAGTCAACATAATATAACCACTAATGTCATTTCTGATTTAGATGTGGTGATATCAGTGTAATTGCCGCTGGGAAGAAATTAAAATGGCTGTTAATGATAAATAAAATGACAAGGAGGAGGATCCTCCTTCACATATAATTCCAAGCAAAATACAACTGCTGACTTCCTTAAGCACTCAGTGCTGTTCATTGATAAAGAGGAAACAAGCAGGTTTTGTGCAGCTGCACGGTCACAAGAGCTGCACTGTCCTTTCCCAAGCCCAAACATACACCCTGTAGGTCTAATAAGATTTCACCATGTTATTTCCAGCCAGGGAAGGTGCAATAGTGAAGCTCACACAAAGTGAATCTTAATACTATTCTAACAGAAAGCACTGTAGCTAGCAAACAGACAGATAAGCAAAAATAGGGTAAAGCCAAGGGTACAACCATGCATGGCTTTTCAAAGCCTCCAAATACTCCAGCCTTGTCTCTGTAAACACAGGCAGCCTTAACTCCCAGATCAAAAGACCTTCCTACATTTGTTTTATATCATAACTGTGTCAAGAATGAGCTACAAGAAGCATCGTTCACCCACTGCACATGGCTTGTAAGCCTAGTTGAGAGCATCTTTCAACTCATTCACACATTAAAAGTCAGAAAACCAACATTTGATAGCATTAAGATCAAAGACCATATCTTCCCATCTGTGAAGAGCAAGAGTCCAATTGTTTTCTCCTCTCTGCATTTACGGAAGAATCAAAACACAAAATCAATGTTATAGTCCACATCCCATGAGTAACATAGTTCCAGCCTATAAAAATACAAGGCAGCCACTATAACTTACATACATTTTCTTGCAAGAAGATAACTCTAAGCAAATCTGTAGTCACATCTTCACAATATTCCAAGTCTACAGTTATCCAAATCTCAGAGTTGGCTTGATCCACAGGTGTTATCCTAGTATATAAAATTATAACACCTCTTAAAAGGGAAAATACCATATACCTGCCATTTACTCTTCTTTTGATATCTTAAAAATCAGTTGGGAAACAAACAAACAGCAAAAAACAGGCAATGTAGGTTGGTGTTATTTCATTATCATAGCTGGGTTTTTAGTTACCTGTTGGTCTAAGAAGTTTAAAAATATAGATAAAAATCAGCCTTAACCTGGAGAATAAACCTGTCCACTTTCAGGTGAAACCTATTTGCTGAATCAGTTCTAGCTGATACAAATTCTTTTGCAAGGGGTTTACTCTTGGGTACATAGAGCCAAACCATAACAGGGGCAGTGAAAGAAAAGATAGTACAAAAATGAAAAGTGGGTAACATGCTTTATAAAATATGGCAAATTAACACAGAGAAGACCCTAGTGAAACAGCTGAACCACTGGCCTAGCATTTTGAGATATATAGGATTTTCTTTTTTTTTTTGGTGGTCTGTTTTACTACAGGGTATGTGAAAGGAGTGCAGAGCTCAGCCAACCCCCAGCTAATTCCTTTGACTCCTTTACATGAAGATCATTTGCTGATAAATTGTTACAGACACATTTAGGCAACAAGTTTTTATAGGATGCCTGATGCTGTTTATAATGCAATTAGTTTTATTTAGTATATGCATTTTCTTATGCATTGTTGTTCTTTGGCTGGCAAACAATAACAATGAAATCTGCACCCTTCAAGTGACTGATGCTTCCCCCATGTTTCCTGGATTTGAGCTGTCTTTTAGGAACAAAGAGTCATCAAAGGAAAAAGCCTACCTAAGTAAAGGGAATTTTATTTTAATGTTTGTTTGGGAAAGTAAGAAAAAGAGAACGTGGACCAATGTTGATCTTATTCCTTTGCCAGCTTTGCAAAAGACACTAGGAACAGTTTATTTTAGAAAGCAAAGCATTTTGATGTGCTCCAAAAGAGCTGCAAAGAAAAGCCTTTCTACAAGTTCACATATTGAAAGACTCCTTGGAATATCTACACAAGCATGCCTTGGAGAGTTAATGAAAAACCACCAGTTCAGACATCTCCAAGCCTCCGCTCACCAGCAAAGTACTAAGGAGGCATCAGATGTCTGCCTTTTTTCCAGCAGTGGTGACGTTCTCCGGGCAACAAATTCTCCATGTGTGTGCCCTTTTCTGCAGGGCCTACCACCAGGTACTGCAAGGGTGTTATATGCCTGGTTTATTTTTAAGCTGTGCTGGCACTTTTGCACGAGATATTCCTCCCATGTCTGATAGGTGTCCATGTGGTACAAATAATCCAGCCCTCAAAAAGAGGTGATCTGAGCACCTATCTGAGATGCAGGCAGGGAATAGACTTAAATTCAGGTCTTCCAATGTGATTCAAATGCACACGTTTTAGAAATGTCCTAACCACAAAAATATAGGGACTGTTTTTGAAAAGGAATATACCTTTTTGAAGCTGTTCTGCTTAATATAAATTATATGAAATGTAACAGGAGAACTCGGGCACCCTATTCTTGACTGGCCATTGTAGTTACTACACCTTAAAGTCAATTTCTTTCTCACAACTGCAATGCTTTCCTGTGCATTACCTTATCTTGTAGGACCTCTGTTGTACAAAGAGTAGAGGCGCTGCTCTGCAGCCTGAGAGTCCCATTAGCACAGAATTTGATGCACAATTTCCCACTCTGATACTACTGCATGAAAACACCTAAAGCTTTACATCTGGGCATCTCCAGAAGCAAACAGATCATGATCCAAGCACTCTCAATACCTGCATTTGACACAGAATGTATTATTCACCTTCCAGAGCAGGCTCTGGGTCCTAGATGTGCTCCAGATTCTTAACTGACTCAGGAAATGGAGCACAAGTCTCTTCGCTCTCCTGTGACCATGTCAACAACAGCTAAACAGCCTGTTTGCTCAGTCTCCCTGATGTAGTAAATTTCCGTAAATCCCATACAAAACACATCAGCAAGAATCCCTGAAAGAGCCCCACCCCAAAGCCGGTTATGCAGCCTGTTGTGACAACCCTTGGTGGCTCTGCCTGGGACCACTGTGGCTTTCACAGGTGAATCAGCAGCAGGAATTCCTTAAGGAAAAGTACAATTACCAGGGCTGGAATTTAACTAGAATTAACAGCCAGCCACTGTGAAAATTCACAGAATGACAGAATGGGTAAGGTTGGAAGGGACCACAGTGGTTCATCTGGTCCTCCCTGCTCAACGAGGGTCCCCTAGAGCACATTGCACAGGATTGAGTCCAGATGGTTCTTGAATATTTCCAGTGAGGGTGACTCGACACCTATCTGGGCAACCTGTTCCAGTGCATGGCCACCCTCACAGTAAAGGAGTTCTTCCTCATGTTCAGTTGGAACTTCCTGTGCTTCGGTTTGTAGAAGAAAAGGAGGTCGTCAAGAGTAGTCAGCATGGATTCACCAAGGGAAAATCATGCTTGACCAATCTGATAGCCTTCTGTGATGACATGGCAGGATGGGTCAATGGGGGGAGAGCAGTGAATGTTGTCTACCTCAACTTCAGCAAGGCTTTTGACACTGTCTACCATAACACCCTCATAGGTGAGCTCAGGAAATGTGGGTTAGATGAATGGACAGTGAAGTGAATCAAGAACTGGCTGAATGGCAGAACTCACAGCATTGTGAGAAAGTGGAGTAGAATCCAGCTGGAGGCCTGTACTCAGTGGCATTCCCCAGGAATCAATACTGGATCCAGTCCTATTTAATTTGTTTATCAATGACCTGGTCAAAGGGATAGAATATACCTTCAGCAAGTTTGCTGATGATGGGAAACTGGGAAGAGTGGCTGATACATCTGAAGGCTGTGCTGTCATTCAGTGGGACCTTGATAGGCTGAAGAATTGGGTGGATGGAAATCTAATGAGGTTTAACAAGGACAAGCATAGGGTACTGCACCTGGGGAGGAATAACCCCAAGTACCGGCATGAGCTGGGGTCTAACCTACTAGAGAGCAGCTCTACTGAGAAGGACCTGGGAATCTTGGTGGATGACAAGTTGACTGCAAGCTGGCAGTGTGCCCTTGCAGCCAGAAGGCCCAGTGGTATCCTGGGGTGCATCAGGAAGAGTGTGGCCAGTAGGTTGAGGGAGGTGATCTTCCCCCTCTACTCAGCCCTGGTGAGTCCACATCTGGAGTACTGTGTCTAATTCTGGGCTCTGTTGGAGAGGGTCCAACAGAGATGCACAAAGGTGATTAGGGGTCTGGAGCATCTCCCTCATGAGGAGGGACTGCAAGAGCTGGGCCTGTTTGGTCTAGAGAAGAGAAGAGTGAGAGGGGATCTCAATAATGCATATGAATGTCCCAAAGGTGGGTGCCAAGAGGATGGTGCCAGACTCTTTTCAGTGGTGCCCGGTGACAGGACAAGGATCAATGGCCTTAAATTAAAACACAGGAAGTTTCACCTCAACATCACAAGAAAATCTTTATGCTGAGGACAGCAGAGCAGTAGAACAGGCTGCCCAGGGAGGTCACGGAGTCTCCCTTTCTGGAGACATTCAAAGCCCACCTGGACACGTTCCCATGTAACATGCTCCAGGTGACTCTGCTTTGGCAGGGGGTTGGACTAGATGATCTCCAGATGTCTCTTCCAACCCTATCTGTTCTGTGATTCTGCCCATTGCCGCTCGTCCTATTGATTGACAGCATCAAGAAGAGCCTGGCTCCGTCGTCTTGACAGCCTCCCTTCCCATCCTTAAGCCAGTCAAGATCTTGGCTTTGCACCTTGCTGGGAAAACAGCAAAGAGCGGAGTGTTTGGCCCAGGGAGGTGGTATGGGCTGAGCAGAGCAGCGCAGGGAAGTCCTGCCTGCTGGCTGGTCAGCACACTCCTTAATAGAAGCTCTCTGTCAGCTTCCCCATGAAACTCCTGCCTTACCCCAGCCCAGTTCAGGCTAGTAATGCCCACAGGATTTTTTTAACCACAGACTGTAGTACTGTATAATTATGAAAGTATTTTATAAAAGATTTTCAGTTGTACATCGCAAAGAACTCAGAGTCTTTGAAAACTTTGTGCTTCCCTGCTTTTTTCCCACATGCTGCATGGCCAGTTTGAAGTACAAGTGTGAAAATGGACCAAACCATCTCTGCACCTTCCCTGTCCTTACTTACTTGAGGCAGACCTTTCTGGGAAAACCATTTCCCTAGGGCCACCACTGATCAAATAGATATGGAGGACAGCAGGGAGCAATCAAATCAGAGCCAGCACCTTGATTTCCCTGCAGGGATGCCCAAAGGATGGTCTGCCACCTCTAACCCAGCCCTCTCTGTTCCTGAAGTGCTATTCTTCAGTGGGAGGCAGAGAGCTACCTGTGATCATGGGGATAAAATGGATTGCAAAGTAATATTTATAGCTCTAAATGGAATGTGATGAGATGAAAAACAATTCCCCTGTTTGAATTCCTGTGTTACTTTCAAAGAATCAAGAAAATCTAATGAGCATTTATTACTGTACAGCTCTCTTACTTCCCTCATGGAAATAGTTGCACAGATTTCTCAATCTCTTCCACTTCCTGAGCCTTGTTTTGAAGTACATGATTGCATGTATGCCAGTTTAGATGGGGTAGCAAGCTGGCATATGCCACATGCTGGAAAAAGGGGCCAACTAAACAAAATGTAAAGTGGCAATATTTCTCCTCAGTGAGGGCCTGTTTCAGCCCAAGTGTCTGAAAGTGCCTAACTTTAAGCAGGCACATAAGTGCCCTGCTGAAGGAGAAGAGTGGAACTCCATTCTTGGAGTGAAGCACATGGAGTTTAACTGCTTTTTACCCCAGCCTAAACTAATAGTATTGTATTTCTTGTTCACCGAGAACAAAAGCAAGCCAGTTTGGGATCATGCTGACCTAGATGCTATCAGAGGTTAGCAAAAATGACTGGTCAGACCTGTCAGGACTAAACAGTTGCATCAAGCAATGGGGGGAGTCTGGGGGAAGGAGCGCACCAGAGTTGCAAATAGAGAGACAGAGGAGCAGGAGGAAAAGATGGAAACTGCGTGTCCTGAATACACATGAACATCTGTGTGTGTGTGTGTGTGTGTGTGTGTGTGTGTGTGTTCTCCGCAGCTGAAGCTTTGGTCTTATCATTTGCATATACACAGATCACCGAACATCTTTCAACCAACCTTTTGGAAACAACCTTATGGCACCATGACTCCCGTGCTCTCAGTACTCCTTGGGTTCCATTTACATAAATGGAAGTACAAAAGGATAATAGCCTGTTAGCAGTGTGTGACATAAAAAGCACCAAGAACAGGAGTATTTTCCTTGCCATCCTGTGCCCCTTTTGTGGACCAGGTGTAGCCCCACTTGCAAAATGTGCTACTGTACCAGCAATTTCTGACCTGATTGCAAAGCTAACTAAAGCTAATTTATCATGACAGGCTAATCAGGATGACAAGGTTGGGTAGATGACATTTTCCAAAATCTCCAATTTTTTATTTTTTTTTTTAATACCCTTAGCAATTTATTTTCTGAATAGCAAAGTTTTCTCCAAGAATGTTCCACAACATAGTCAAGGTTAACCATGCTGTGAGCTTATTCAATATTTATGATCCTTTTTTATTTGTACTAGGACTTTTTGGGGACTCCAAATAGTCCATTAATCAAACAGAGTGACAAAATAGGCCATTTGACAATTTCTACAGGGGCTGCATATTTTTTTTTTCTGTTCAAGAATAAAGAACCAACTTAACTTCATCAACAGTTCCTGATTAATTGTTACAAAGTGTCATCCATAAATTTTCCTTCGATCTAATAATCCTTTCAGAAGACTTAACAATATCCCCAGTGATTTGGGTTTTATTGAGGGCTGAGTTCCTGGAGAAGCAGTGACACAAATAGCTCAAGTGAACTGAGGCACCTCCGTGGACAGTCTTCACAGAGTTGACAGTTCTGAAATACAATTATCAGTGTGATCTGCTTAAGAATTCATCATCAGCTCCTGCCTTCTGAAGACTTAAAAAAATACCGAGGCATACAAAGAAAAAGAGGTGATAAGAAGGCATCATTTTCTTCCAGCCTCATAACTGTAAATTGAAGAAAATTATTTTCTTTGCCTGCAGCTCATTGGCATATAGGCAGCATTATATTATAATTTCATAAGCATAAATCCTTTGAATAAATTTCAGAAGAATAACTGAATTAGAAATGCAAGTAAAGTATCTAAAAAACTTAACTGTACTAGGCAGGAAAAACTGGATGTGAGTAAAACTGGCATGGAGAGATTTACTGTCTGCCTGCTCATCCTCTGTCTGTGAAGGGAATACTCCCCCACTCCTCTCACTAACCTGATCCAGCTAAGGTAAATTTTAAGGAGGAAAAAAAATGTTAATTTCAACCATTATTTCCGTACACAGCAGGAAAATATGAAATCTAACCCACCTTGCTGCCTTCTTTTACAGAATTTCAGCTGTATTTCATCATTAATTAATCTTGGAGATACAACAGACTTGGGGTTTGTTGTAATTATTGTTATTTGTTTATTTGTTAGTAGTAAGCATATGGGAGATCAAAAGCATGCCTCCCAACTGTTCCCTAGCAACAAGTCAGTCGGTTATTCACACAGGAGTCACCCAACCTTCCCACAAAGTGAATCCAGGATGCCGCACTCCCCCGGTACCCTCCTTGCCCCATCCCATGGGCTGAGGGATGCTGCAGGTGCTGATGCTCTCTGATGTCCAGCCAGGTGAAATGCACAAGTGTCTGTTAAGGGGCAGAAATAACTCACCTTTTCTGAGAAGCCCTGGGGAAAGGCTTGATTTTATAGTTGCATCATAAGATGATTGCAAGTCAGGAGATCAAAGTTAAGCCCTGTTATTGACTTTCTGTCCAATTTGGGCAAGTACTCGCTCCGCAGTTACCTGCCTGTTTGCCTTTGGGAATTTAGATTCTCTTCTCTCTGTGACTCAGCTACTCATCTTTAAAATGGGCGCACTACTATCATGTTCTCCACTATTTTTATTTTTTCCCCTTCTTTGTCTGTTACGAAAATGTATGTTACTATTATGATACATTTGCAGTTGACCTGAATTTCTAAGACCACTGTCAAATTTGGTGCTAAACTCCTAGGATTTCAACTGGAGAAGGTTCATTATGAACCTAAATATGAAGAGCACTAATTCCCCCCCCAGATTCTCTCAACTGGTGTGAAACCCTCACGACTGCATTCTTAAAACCATGCATGTATTTCTGCTTAGATTGATCTATTAGTTGTTCACAGAGGCAGCGTAGCTCTAGGAGCCTTCTGTGAGGACTACAGTGCCAGTGGCTTTACTTTAGCTTGCTCCTGTCTGCAGCATGGGTAACCAGATCATCTTCACTGGTAGCCAGTTTTTGCTGTAGAATATACCTTCTGTCTGGAAGAGCTGCAACACTTCTTCCAGTTCCTGCATCCGCCTTTCAGACTAGAGTCAAAGTATGGCAACCTAAATGTGTCATTAATGTAGAGGGCAATTCATAGATGTCGCAGGGCATAGTGCTTCCCTCCTATCTTTTACATGCTGTGTAAGTATTAATGGGTTACACCACACCTTGAATTTACTGGAGTTTCAATGCACAAAACGTACACATGTTGCATAATGTGGGCTGCTCAGCATGCACCAACCTGAAGGACCACAGGGGAAAACGCCAAACATAATTCTGTAATATTATGTGCTATAGCTCATGAGTGGACTTCAATAAACGGATTTACACAAGTGATGTAAAGTTTATATGGGACTTACAGTATGAATCAGATGTGCATTTAGACTGGACAATAGGAAAATTAGGTTAGAGGGGATCTCAAGAGGTCATCTAGGTCACCGTGCTAATCTCTCTGGGATCTCTGTATAGCTAAATTAGTCACGAACATGGAAAATGTTGACTCCCAATATTACTAGAAGAAACAGTGCATGCGTGAGAGGAGAATGGGAGGATCAGCTTTCCTGAATAAACTGAATAAGTCCACTGGATGATTTCCAAGGACTCACAACCCTTTTTGGATCACAAAGAAATTTCCCCGTAACATGCTGCTCAATAGCTGCAACGTATTCTAGTCTCCAGTGGCCCTCTCAGCAAGAGCAACCTCATAACTGTCTTCAAAACTGGTCCCTCAGAAATCTTAGCAGATGAACTCTTAGAAAAAAAATCACAAATAAAAAATCTGTTTCCTTGATTCCTGGACTCCTCTCCCACTCAAGAATAACAGAACCACTTTTATCTTGAACTATTAAAAATATTCATTTTGCCAGAGACCAGGTCTGGAACATTTTATCCTGATAAGTAAAGCATTTGGAAAGCTCTGAGCAGCTCGAAACAGAGGATTAGGATGGAAATGCTCAGCTGTATACTACATAGCTACCACTCTTGCAGCTGCTTCTGTGGCTGGCTGGATCTCACACTCAGTGAACATATTCTGTGCTTTTTCACTGGTTTCACTGAGATTCAGAGGAAGGAGATTTTAGTTGCCCCAGCTTTCTCGTTTTCACATGTTGTGTGTTCACGACCCTCAGAATAGAGGTTACCTGCTTATTAACATTCTACCAAGTAATTAAGCTTAAATAATCCTTTCCAGATGAATCAAGGATGTGTCCTCAGATTCACCAACTCCCCAAAGTAAAGTGATGGAAAAAGTTTTCCAGGCTTGATTTTAATAGGGACGCATGAAGACATGGCTCTTGTCTCCTGTAATTCTTCCTTGTTTCTGCCCTGACTTGACATGCATAGGGGACTAGTAACTTTTTGTGGTTTTAACTTCCCTGAGGCCATTAATATGGAGGATAGCAAGGGAGGAGGCAGCAGTGCCTTAGAATGTGTAGTATTTATCTTAGCTTTTTCTCTTTTAATCAGTGAAAAGACAATTTTTATCCATCCCTAAAAGGTTCCCACCTACTCATCTGTGTCCTCCCAGACTTTCATGCCAGCGTAGTGCACCAGGAGTTGCTGTGATACTCAGAAAAACCAAAGTGGATGATACTTACAGATAGAGACCATTGTTCTCTCATACAAGATATGGAGCTTCATGCTTTCAGCTCTAGGGTCAGGGATTTCCACTTCCAGGATCAGCAAAGGTGGTGGATGTCACAAGAAAGGGAATTGAATGGGTGATAAGAAGCCATCACAAACTTTAGGTGCTGGGAGGCTCATGCTTCAGAAGTGGGCAAAACAGCCTATGAGTTTCTATTCATGGATATAGGTATTGCTGTCAACCCACCCTGGTCAAAACAGACACACACACATGCAGGCACACATACAAGCAGAGTCGATGGAATTAACTGAATAGTGGTAGCCAACCTTCTCACTGCATACAAAGAGCAACATCTGACCTGTGAGGCATTCCAACAGTTTTGGCACTAATGGAGACTACAGGGCACTTCTCTTCTCCCCAGCTTTGCACAACCATGTCCAAGTTAAAGGTATGAAGTTCAGCAGGTGAGGTACATGGCTGCAAGCATGCGCTATTTGTCATGCTACAAGTTGCCTCTTTTTTTTTCCTTGAGAAAAATATTGTCACTTTTTTTTTCACCAATTTAATTAGATACGATTTGTCTCAGCTTTTCTCTGCAGTATTTGTTTACTTTCTCATCAGGACCGACACAGGCCAATTAGTGTAGTGTAATTGTTTAACCTAGTCAGCACACTGCATTGGGTAGAGGAGTGTGCTCGTTTCGAGGGAGGCAGAGATGAAGGAGCAGTCACCGGCTGCAGTGTGGTGCGAGGGCCTTCAGGAATCGCTGACACGACACCGTCCCCAGGAAGCGCAAGTTGCTCTGACATCCCAGCAGCCCCGATTCCTTGTTCTCTGTCACTGCTATCACGGTACGATCAATTCCCAGAGCTAATTCTTCAACCACACCGTGCCCAAAGCGCTGCGCAGCATTATCTCCTTCCTAGGATGCCCTCTGAAAGCAAAATCTACTGCAACCATAGAAACCAGAGGACTTAAGTGATGTGTCATGTACATGTGCTGTCTCTGTTTTCAGTACCTTTACCAAGGATACAATGTGAGAGCCTGTAAGAAGGTTGATTTAATTCCTTCATCCCATACCTCTTTAAAGACAGATAGAAATCAGCCATAAAATAACTCACATATGCTTACTTCTCTCTCTGAACTTATGCAAAGCAGCTAGAGGAATGGGGCTGCTGCTGCCATGGGTGGGGATCGAGGTAGGAAAAGGGTTTTAGTGGGGCTGGTTCAGTGGAGTGCCCAATGCCAAATGTGGCTTTCACAGAGAGGGTGGTAAGTAGAAGAAAAGACAGTAAGTGAGGTCCACATGACAAAATATTTAAAGTTGCTTTGTCTCTGTTGATCGACTTAAGTGTTGATCAAACACACACAGTTGTGCCATGCCATGGAAGCAGTTTTACATGAGCTTGTAAAAACTACGGACTTTTTTTTCCCCCTTTACTGTGGATAGTACACAGGGGAGGGAAAAAAAGACCATTCAGGTGGCCGTTGCAACTATACATGAGCCTTGTTTGCCAGAGCTACTACGGCTACAACGAAAAAGGAGCATTTTAAAATGAAACGATAATTGAAAAGAGGAAGAAAATACATTTCTTTTTTCTTTTTTTTTTCCTTTTCCTTTTCTTTCTTTCGTTCTTCTTTTAAATCAGACCGATGTTGTGATTAACTTGCATTCTGCAGCACAGTTGATGTGACAGTCAACCAAATTAATCCCATTATGCAAAATCCAGTTCACAAGTGGTTTTTCTTTTTTCTTTTTTTTTTTTGCAAAATTATGTCAATTTCCCCATAAATTGGAGAGACCATGTCAGTTTTCTGTATTGCACATAGACACTACACAGTGCTGTATGTCTATATTCCTTTACT
Source organism: Pipra filicauda (assembly GCF_003945595.2). Lineage (NCBI taxonomy): Eukaryota > Metazoa > Chordata > Aves > Passeriformes > Pipridae > Pipra > Pipra filicauda. The sequence continues at coordinate 5,395,736 of NW_024104643.1, read as the reverse complement.
GCAGTAAGATACAAATTTTAGCTCAGTGGCACAAATTAAGATTCATAACTCTAATGCTGATGTTTCTGTTTACATGAGGCTTGTAGAAGAATTTCTATTAGTTTTGGCATTCATTTTCATTCTTGCATTTCATAACATACCAACTATTAAAAAACAAGAGGATGAAGAGCTTTAAAAAATAAACAACCAGCCACCTGAAATAAAAATACTTAATTATTTTGATAGCAGAAGCATGATTTTTTTTCTCTCCCATTCCTTTTTTCTCCCCTTCTTCCCTTTTAAAGGAATTTGCCGCCTGTGGTAAACAAGCCTCCTCGAGGCTCCCCGTTGTGTGTGCGGTGTCAGGCGGCTGGAGCAGGAGACATTTCCACAACTGCTACCCTTTTAGCTGAATGTGGCCATGCAGTAGGTGGCCAAATCTGTTTGGCTTTCACTGAGATCTGTGAATTCTCTGCATCCAACCAACTTGTCAAATTAAAACCTTGCCTGCTCTGTGCTGAAGAACAGACGTGCGATGGAAGCTTCTTGCACTCTAGCCCTTTGTCACCAGCACGCTGAGCTCCCAACATCTGCTCGCTGGACTCGGCTTTTGCACCTTGTTCATTTTAATGCAGCAAACCTCAGCTTCCTCAGCACAGGAGTTAATATGGCCCTGGTTGGAAAAAAAAAAGAAATCAGAGAAAGGAATATCGGGAGGGGAGGAGAAGAGAAATTGAGGCTCTAATATATATGTTCCTCACCGATTTGGGAATAAACATATTTTTAAGTGAGAGGTTTGTTCAATTGTACTTTTTATCCCAGTAATGCTTTCTTGTACAGTGAAATGTTGACTTTTTTTCCATGCTTTAGATTTATTAGACATGTGTCAAGTTGTCAACCTCCTACCGCTTGCATTTGTGTCCACCTTGCAAACAGCAAGGAAAAATATTTTTTTCCCTTCTCTCTCTCCCTTTCTCTCTCTCCTATGAATGTTCACTTCTTGGCAGCTCTGAAACAAATTTTGAACAGTTGCTATTCCTATTGATAGCAGTAGTTTGATGTTAGAAAAAGGGGTTTTATTTTCCTCAAGTTTCTGACATATACTGGCATATCATCTCACATCCTACCCTGATGCATCAATACTAAAGAGAACCAAACCAAGGTAAAAAAAAAAAGGCACAAGGAGGGGGAGGGCATAAACCAGCATGTTCACACAGCTCCTGAGCCACCAAAGAACACCCGCCCATCTGTTCACCATTTCAGTCCCTTTGTTCTATCTTTATTATATGTATTCCTCAATAAAATGAATTCTTGCTACTTTGATGACATTTCAACACATGCCTCATAGTCTGCGTTTGAACTGTCTGTGAGGATCTCCTCGCTCCCCTCCTCTCACTTGCCATCAGCAACTGAGCTGAGGAGATACCTGCCAGACAAGCCGAGCCAGCGGGATGAAGCCTCCAAGGCAGTGAACAGCTCCCCACAGCAAAAGTGGGGTCTCCAAGAAATCATTTCAGGTGAGGAATCCTTAGGAGACAAGCCCACATACTGAGAATGAGACTCCATGTTACATGTTTGCTGTCATCTGAATTACATTGATGGCAAGGTGCCTCTGTAAGTGGTAGAGCTCTCTTTCAACTCTACAGAACGAATGCTTAGATTTTATATTTTTGTCCATTTTAAAGCCAGCTACGGGTGTTTGCTCTCACACACCAAAATGCTTGTATCTAACCTTCAGGTGGCTAATTTTTGCCCTCAACTCTCCCTAGCTTTTAACACTTTCTTCCTTTTTCTGGCTTGTCTCCTTTTGTTCCAGACATGTAACTTCACGAATTTTAAAATGTCCTGCAGGAAGAACAGGTCTGAGATCTTAGTTCTCTTGCTGTACAACTGCATTCCTCAAAACAGACTGTCTTATGACAGAGGATCAAGAATGGCATGGAAATAACATTTTTTTCAAATTACTGCCTACCAGGTATATTCTGTTGAGGAGAAACTGGAACTAAGTGAAATTGGGCACCCCAATATACTTTGCTTTGGTTCCTATAAGAGTAGCAGTATTCAAGTCATTGCTAGAAAACCCTGAGCCTCAGTGGCTGCAGAATATTTACCAGTAGGTCAGCCAAGAGGGACAGTTGCTAGAAGAAAACACCCCAATCTGCCCTATCAGTTTGTTTTCCATGGACAAAGAACCCTTAAACAAAGGACTGTTGCCAACGCTGTTCTGCCCTATTCCCAGGTTCAGCAGCCTCTCACATCATTCCAGTGGCACCTTATCCAGCAATACCAGGTACCTTCACAGCCCCAGGAACACCAGTGCAATGCTGTATGACTAAGCCAACTCTGTTCCCATGCAGACCTTCCTGCCCACGAGCAAACAACCACTTAAGGAAATTTTGCACTTTGTGTGTCCCCAGAGCAGTACAAACCACAGAGCAAATGGAAACTGCTCCTATCCAAACACTCTTCCACACCTGGCATTTCATTACACTGCAGATATGTAGCTCCAGAGGAATGGGTAGCACTTCCCTTCCATCCAGAAGCACTTTGCACCCTCTGCCTAATGTCTTACAGCAGTAGCAGCTGTCTGGGGGTAGAGAGGACATGCCCATTTGTTTAGCTACAATTAACATTCATCTGCTGTAATGATTCATCGGGTGATAAAGCAGTGATGAAATGTAACTTTCAGGCTCATCAGAATACATCACCTTCTATGTGGCAAGTCAGATATTCCTGCCACAGGAGAATCCGAGAGTGGTGGCGTTCTTCATCCCTAGAGGCACATTCCTCCTCTTCCCAAACGCAAAAGCCTGGAAATGCCATTGCTGTGCTGACAGAAGGATTCATGCAGCATCTCTGTTTTCACTGCAGCTGAATTCACTCCTGCTGTAGGTTCAGCCTGTGTGGAATATTACGAACATCTCCACATGTACATTACACCCCAACTCATTGGCTGCTATTTGCTCTGGAGACTAAACATTCGATCTGCCAGCAATCACATTATCGTGCCAGCCAAAATGCAAACCTGAACCATATGGGCAGAAGAGGGACCCATTGCTTCCACACTGCTGTCTCTATTCTTATCCTTCCAGTTCCCTGATGTTGAAACAGACCATCTATTTCCTCTGAATATTATGAAGCAGAGTAAGAAAAGGAAGTATTTGTGAAAATTACTTCTGTTTATTAAAAAATAAAAAGTCTTTATGAGAAATGTTTATCCACTGTTTACCCGCCAAACATAAGGTTTCATGCACAGACACAAAAAAAATGCAATAAAATAAATACAAGACATTTAGAAATCTGTGCTGCAGATTTTGCCAAAAGTGGAGCAACAGAAGCTTACCCTGCCTGAGGGAATGACTGACTGGCTAAGGATACATCCCATCAGAGCAAGCTGAGTTTAGGGCAAGCAATGGGGCAGACAAAGGGAAAGGTAAAGTATCTGTCAGAGAGGAGAAAATACAGTTTCATTAAGCTGGAGCTCGTATCACTTTAAATTCGCAGCTGGACTTTCAAAGTCAGCCTCTGCAGCTCTTGGTGCACTTCTGCACACGCTGCTTGAAATCCCATGGTGCAGAAGGTAGCACAGAGCCCAGCCCTGGCTTCTGTCATGTCCTGTTTATTTCCATAAGTAGTGTTCCTAGGTAGCTGGAAAAAGTACTGTGCCATGGCACACTGGGCCATGCTTTGCTGTAGCACAGGGCATACCAGCTGCTAGGGACATACTGGGGGAAATGGGAACCTGCTGCTCAGTGGGACAGGACCCACATAACCAAGGACAGCAAAAAGGCCAAGGTAATCAATGTCTTCTTCACCTTGTTTTTTACAGGGAGGTCTGGAACAAGGGAGCTCAGAGTAGTTTAGGAACTACTTGGTGTAGTTCAGGGAGCATTTAAACAAACTAGCCGGATGAAAATCCATTGGCCCTCATGGAATGCACCAAAGAGTTGCCTGATGTCTTTGCATTATGTCAAAAAGGTCATTATATCAAAAAGATCATGGTGACTGGGGAAGGTTCCTGAGCACTGGAAGAGAGCAAATGTCACTCCTGCCTTCAAGAAGGGCAAGAAGAATCCAGGCAACTACAGGCAGGCCGCCTTACCTTAATCCCTGGAAAGATGATTGAGCAGCTAATCCTGGAAACTGTTTCCAGACACTTAAAAGATAGGTGATCAGCAGCAGTCACCACAGATTTATCAAATGGAGATTGTGTCTGACCAACCTGACAACCTTCCATGATGAGATGGAAAGCCTGGTGTGTGAGGGAAGAGCAGTGAACATGGTTTATCTTAGTAAGACTTTTGACATTGTCTCTTTTTAACATTCTCACAGACAACCTGGTGAAGTATGGGTTAAATATATGAGACAGCGAGGTGAATTTAAAACTGGTTGAAGCACCAGAGAAATGAGATCAGCAGCTTGAAGTTTGTCTTGAAGTTTTGTCTTGAAGTCAGTCACTAACCACTAACCAGCTCCAGGACTGATACTGGGACCAGCACTCCTCATTAACAACCTATAGTTGCAACAGAGTGCACCCTCAGCAAATTCACGGATGGCACATAACTAGGAGAACTGTTTGACAGACTGAATGGCTGTGCTGCCATTCAGAGGTGCCTTGACAGGCTGTAGGAATGGGCCAACTGGAAACTCATGAGGTTCAAAAAAAGGAAAAGCAAAGTCCTGCCCTAGAGGAGGAACAACCCCATGCACTAGTACACCTTGGGGACTGACAATTTAGAAAGCAGTTTGACAGAGAAGGGCCAGGGGGCCTTGATGAACAAATTGACTATGAGCCAGCACTCTTGCAGTAAAGGCCAACAGTATTATGGGATACATCATAAAGAGCTTAGCCAGCAAGGTATAAAGAGGGTGATCCTTCCCATCTACTGAGCTCCAGTGAGAAGACATCATCTGGAGTGCTGGGTCCAGTCTTGGGCTCCCCAGTGCGAGAGGGACATGGACATAACAAGTGCAGTGAAGGGTCACTAAGGTGATTAAGGCCTCAAAGCATCATGTGAGTAGAGGCTGAGAGAGGTAGTTCTGTTCAGCCCAGACAAGAGAAGGCTCGGGGAGTATATCAATGTGTATAAATACTCAGTGCTGTGATTAAAGCAGACAGATAGTCTCAGTGGTGTCCAGTAGTGGGACAAAAGGCAAACTGAGACACAGGAAATCCCACCTAAAGATAAGAAAATGATTCTTTTTTTTTTTTTTTCTCCTGTGAGGGCCATCAAACATTGGCACAGGTTGCCAAGAAAGGTTGTTGGATCTGCATCCTTGGAGATATTCAAAACCCAAGTGGACATGACCCTGAGTAGCCTCCTGTAGCTGACCTTGCTTGAGCAGGGGGTTGGAGTACATGATCTCCAGAAGTGCCTTCCAGACTGAGCTGGGGGCGCATCACTCCAGCTTTTCAAGAGCACAGAAAATACAAATTTACATCAGATGCAAGATTGATCCAGGCCAGCATCTGGTGATGACTTTTGGCAGACAGATTCTCTGAAAGCTAAATATTCATCATGCATGCAGAACTGAGGCCTTCAGTGTTAATACCCAGACTTGCAGGTCTTCACAAATCTTCAGAAAAAGCTAGAACTTAAAATCCTTCATGGATCTAGGCCTTGGAGTGTGGTCAACACTTCACCGTGGTTTGAGACTGTACACTGACTTCCTTGAGCTTTGAATCAGGGAATCTCTTAATGATTGTTTCCTTCAGGGAAAAAAGAAAAAAAAACATGCTGGAGGAGAAATGCCATCTTTCTGTTTAAAATAGGTAAAAATTTATGCCAATCAGGTAATACGGATGTGTGCACCCACACAGAGGCAAGTTCTTTCTCTGAACATAGAGCTTAAATTACTTGTAGAGGTATTTGAAAAACAAGTGAGACATATCTCAGACTCAGGAGATATGTTTGAAACCAGACAAAATTGATTTTTTTTTTCAAATTCATTGCCAGATATTGCACAGTTACATGGCTCTATGCAGATAGAAGACAATGTGCATCTTATCATGCCAGTGATAGATTCCACCCTGGCTTTAAAGGAATAAATCATTAATTTAAATAATGGATTTTCTGTTTACAAAACAAGCCTTTAAAAATATTTCACTCACAGCTCAGCAGAAAAAAAAAGACCTTTTAATATATGGGTCAATCTGATAAATGCTTCTATGCACATGTAGGCATGATTTTAGTCTGTTGGATTTTATTAACTTTTTTTTTTATTTCAATCAGTAGTAGTTTTGTCAATGGTGCATTGTAGACAAATGCAGAAGATTTTAAGAGAAATTAAAACACAAACAGCATTTCTTCCTCTTTTCTCTACATGTAATGACATATTTTGAAGCTCTGGTGAGCAGGAAATGGGATTCCAGCTGGTGCCAGCTGCCACCGAGGTTCTGTACAGAAATGCTGTTCAGCACCTGCAGAGCCTTAATTCTGATTCAGGAGACCCCAAAATGATAATTATTATAATAACAATAATTAATTGTCTCCTTATTGCAGACCCCAAATTCTGCCAACATTATTTACAGGGCCTATTGCTCCCTGATGGGAAAAATGAACCTTTTGTGGTTGGGATATCCTGAAATGTTGAGGTCCTGGATTGGTGGAACAGTAACATAAGCCCAGACCTTTATAACTAAGTAATAATGAGAATAATGTAACAATGAAGACCAAGATAGATGTTGTGCCAGAGGTAGACTGGACATTATGAAGTCCTAGAACAAATCCACAGCTGAGGAGTTTTGAAGATGAACTGTAGGTCTGGATTGACACAATGACAAGTATTTCCAAAGTAGTCTTTTAGAAGCAGCCAAACAGGTCCATGTGGCTTTGAATTCAAATCAGCCTAAAAACCTGAGGGACAGGTTCAGAGTAAGATTCAATCAGATATTCTTCCCCATGAAAAAATAAGAGAAGCTCAAATCTGAGGTCCATGGCTTCGCCCTTTTTATTATTTTAATTAAAACTAATCTGTTTGCAACCTTCTACATGCTTATTTCATTGCCAGGATCTGACTGGGAACATTAGACTAAGTGAATCAGACTACTTGATGATTATCCAGCTGGAATATTGCATTTCTCTCTTGTTGCCATCTCTGCAATTTAGTGGTCTTAAGATGAGCCATGTGGTCCCTCTTAGGATCCAAAGAAAGGACATTTTTAGAATGAAGCAGTTGGAGGTAGGGTCAAGGAAGTAGAAGATGATACTCCTGAAATACTATTCCTCTGCAGGAGTGGTCCAAAAGAGTGGATAAAGTGAGTAATCACCATTCTAGCTAAACAATTTTCTAGCATTTGATTGATGTTTAGATTCACAGTGCTGGGAAAGACAAGTAAATGAGTCAATTCCCTGATTCATCATACGATGCCTCTGAGCACCATATCAAATGCTAATGATTAAGTTAATTTAGTAAGTATAATCAAGAAGTCCACCTTTGTCTACTACTAGCAATTCTATTATTCATTAGCTCTTTACCTCTCGCAGTTATAGAACATTGCCCTTAGTTGTTTTTTAAAAAAATATTAACTAGAACAAGGGTTAAGAAGAGGGAAAGCAAAGGACCACCCATGATAAAAGGCTTTGAAGATTTCCTCCAGATGAATTCTAGCAACTAAGAATGCTTCTGACAGTTTCTAATTTAGACAGTCATTTGAGAGAAATGAAAAAACACCTGGTGAACAAAGTTAACTGCCTGAGTGACTGCTCAGAAGAACAACAAAAAAAACCTAACCACAAAGAATTTGCCTTACCCCAGATTTTGCCTCTGTTCCAGTTTAGTGTCCAAAAGAAAGGAAAGCAGTACTTACTTTGGGGCCAGATAAACAGCACCCTGAGAACTCTCTGCTGTGATTGAGATATTCCCACTTGCTTTCCACTGCGTGCTTAAACACTGTTTCAGCAAATATTCCAGAGAATTGCATAATTTCTTAGACTGTTAAAAAAAATAAAAGCAAAAGCTATGTGAACACAGTGAAAATAAATTAGCTTACTGATTATTCGATTATTATCAAATTACTTTAATTAATTAGCATTTTTCTGTGGGAAGGATTAAAAGCCTTTCTCCTGTGCAGAAAATGTATAGGCATGTCACTGCTCACAATCCTGAATTTGGCTCCTAAGAAAATTCCTTCATTGCCTTTTAGCCCATTGAATTAGTTTGGAAATATTCACTCATGGGTATTAGTGGCAACACAGAGATGTCTGGACAACATCTAAAATTGCTGGAGAACACAGACCACATCTGTTTGAAGGATCATTTAGGTGGAAGTAGCTAGATAAATAGAATGTTGCTGGCCATTTATGTATGTGGAGATGAATTTACACAGATTTCACATGAACTTTATTGTTTGGATTTTTTCTTTCTCTGTAGGCAGATTCAAATGGAAGTATTGCCCAACTTGAAACAGGAGACTCAGTAAACACAGCTCTCAAAATTTTCATTCTTAATGTATCAGTAACATTTCAGTTCATTACAGTGTTATTAGTCAGTCTTCATAAAAGAGCTATGCATCTTTATTAAAAATGGAAGTTCACATCATTTTATGTTCCCATAAAAATGGGTGGTGGTAGCTTTGATTAATTTTTTCACGTACAGTGAACTTTACAGCAAATTGGACAGTGTAATTCAATTCCTATTTCTGTAGATTTTTTTTGTTGGTAGAAAATTGATATAATTCATATGTAATCGTATTGCCTTTGCAAGAGATATTTAAGAAATAATATCCTGAGGTAATGATTGCATGGCTTAATTATTAATACCATACTTTCAGGCACGACAATGTGCACTCCTTTTATCAAGCTTGACTTCTATCAAAAAAATATTTCCCTTATTCACAGTTTGTTACTTGCTGTAAGGTGTATCTGAATTTTACACATGTATGCATGTAGGTGTGCATGGAGTTCAGAGTACCTCATATTAACACGTTTCTCTTCAGAGTAAGTTCTAATTTTCACAAGTGTGTATGGCTAAAGGATAACAAGAAAGCCAGCTCAGTGGCAGAGCAGTGTTGTATGCACAAATTTCAAGCAAGATGAGAGGGCAAGTTTGAAACTGCTTTTGTTGGAAATGGTGATTTGTTGGGTTAGATAATTACTGATTCCTTAAGGAAGCTTAACTAGCCACAAATGGGCCATGCCAGGAAATCCAAAGGGACAGTCCAGCATCACCAGGAGGTCTAGAAGATCCATTGTTCTCTTACTCTATGTGAGAGGTCTGGTCAGGTCTGTTTAATAATCAGATTATCCCAGTGTGCTGGGTAATCTTTAGAGATGTAGGGAACTGATTATTCCTGTATTTTCAGTTCTGCCTTGAGGGATGGAAGAAAACTCTTCATCTGGTCCGAGACAATGTATTATATCATTCTTTCTTTTTGTTTTATGTTTAAGCCTCTGCTGGTATTGAAAATTGCTTCCCCCTACTTCCTCTCTTATCTTTCTGTGCTCACTTCATAAGACCAACCCACTGAAATGAGGGAATCTTTGACCTGTACCAGCCACACATACAATGTGTATTCATAGATGATGTCCGTAAGTGATGTTTTGCCATTATCCTGCTTTGTCTTCCTGCAAAGGCAAACCCCTCCAAACAAGCCTCCCTTGGAAAACCATGGACTGTATATACTATTTTCACTAAAGACGAGGGCCTTCTCAGTGTAATTTGATAATTGTTTGATGTTGTTAACCACAGCAGGACCCTTTTTGCACGTAGACCACAGAAAATCCAATGAACACATTTACTGAAGTTCAAATTAAAGAAACAAGTACCTATACAATATACCAGCATGCTTCATAAAATGAGTTGATATGACAACCTCTGACTGTACAGACTGTTTTTTAATAAAATAGATATGATTTGTGTGTGGAAGTCAATCCCAGGAGATCGTATCAGGACAATTCCTTTACTTACATTTTAATCAACCTTTAAAACATTTGGTTGAAGAGACAGTCTCACAATGTTCTGAGTATTGGTGGTGAACCTACAGAAAGAACAAAAGCTGTAGGAAACACTGTCTTAACCAGACCCAAAATGCTCTGTTAGAAGGATGGTCTTAAAAGAACACCTGGCAATCTCTGCTATCAAAACCAAAAAAAAGAATTGCAAACAGACAAACGCTAAATCATGCTGGTGTTTACAGATCAGTATTGACAACTGTAAATGAACCTGAAAATCAATTAGAAAGCAAGACATTCCTTGGAGGACAAATATCTTAAGCTCTGGGTGTGACAGAAGTCAAGTTGAGTCCATGGGACTTCTAATTTCTAAGTAGACTACACTGGCAGAATCAGGCAGACTGGCTCACAGTAGTAGCAGGTGGAAGGGTTATTTCCAGCCTTCATTCCCCTAGGAGTGGCACACTGGCTAACCACGGTCAGATAAACAAGGTAGAAGGGAATGAGAATTTTAATGCGTTGGAGCTCCCAACAGACCAGTCCCATATGAGTAACTTTAATTTCTGTTGGACATTTGTGGACCCTCTTCTTAGGAGCAATGCTCTGCATGTCTGAATAGCACAGAGCTGAATGCAGATGAAAAGACATCTTCCATCAGTGCCTTTGTTTCACCTGGGCTTCAGCTCACAGTATTTAAGGAGTTTACTGAGCTAACTGGAAAAAAGTAATGAATAAATGATATAATTTGAAGAGACGCATTTATCATATTCATAGCAGTTTATCTTATATATTTATTCCATATGCCACCTGAGTGTTTGGAGTTTATTTACATTTCTGTGTTCAGATATAAGCTAGTAAGTGGAAAACTGTAAAATTGTTACCATGTTAGAACTAAGAAATAAAGGAATATATGTGCTCGCCTTCAAAGTATCACTCTGGTACATTTTGCTATTACATTCTGTTCTTCTGAGAAAGACTGTAAGTAGCAAAATGCCAAGCAATACCCAGCATATCATGTTTAAAGAAAACACAACTATTTCTCTCGTGCATACTGGAACTTTGCAGTTTGTGAAAATCTTTTATTATTTCAAGATAGTGCTTCCCACTTTCAGTCCAAAAGGAATTTTTTTTGCTGGCATATTATTCAAAATATTAATAATAAGGATATTCAAAGTCTTTATTGTCCACATGAACTCCTGACAGCTCACTTGCTCTTCCTAGAGACTTCTTGATGTTTTAAAACCAAAATGGTGTCCATGGACATCTGGGGTTTGTGAAATATTTCCAAAGAGACCTTAGAAGATATAGGAGAAAATCAAAGCAGTTGTCAGGAGACTTAAATTCACTGTATAGGTCCCAAAATCTACTGAATATTTGAAGGAGGTTGAAAACCACAACTACTTCAGGTGTTTAAGTGTAATTAAGGTCTCATTCTTTTCTTCCTTACATCAGTGTAAGGTAAAAATAGCTCCCTTTAAGTCAGTTGATGGTGCAGCCACTCTCTGGTGCAACAACTTAATTGTACAGCACACCCATAGTAACAAATCACAGGTAAGGCTCATCATGCCAGATAAGACTATTAGTTGTCTACACCCTGTGCCTCATGCTGAATATTGGCCAATGTTTGCTGCATTAGAAGAAAATTGCTGTTTGTACAATGCTGCGCAGGGGGAGACAAATTCCTTCCAGTTTCCTGTGGTAAACTTCTTATGTCAGAGGCAGAATATATAACTAATCTTTGGTAAACATTTCCTGACACTTCCACTCATTATGGCTCTGAATTAGCAAGGTACTTCTACACATGAGCAGTCCAGACTGGTGATGCTGAAGTTCCTAATGTTCTGCATGTGTGAGGTCTTTGTAGGATCAGTTTCTGAGTTGCTTTTAAATCCAGTTATAAAGGTGTTAGCGGAAATCCCCCATACAGCAGCTCCATGTCACTGTACAATATGGGCCATACAAATACAGTGCAACGAAAGAATAAGCTGTGGCACTATACCTGATGAGAAACTTGTTTAAACATGTTTTAAAATGGCTCTTTGTGGTCCCTTTGCAAACACGTGTTTCTTCTTCCCAATACCCCCCACAGCAACTGTTATCTCCCATGCAGGAGTGTCCTGGGAAAGGTGTCCTGAGGTGTCCCATTGGTCCTTTGTTTAACCCCTTCCTATTGGCTGTTGACCCTTTACCTGATGGTTTTTTCTGTGTGACCCTGAACTCGTGATTGGTTCCCCTTTGACCCTCCAAAAAGCCTTATAAACCCCTTCCCAACAATAAACTCTCTCTTGCCTCCTCTCCACGCCCGGTGTGCTGTCTCTGTGCCTGCCATGGAGCCACGTGGGTGGTGGGGGGAGGGGAGGGCACCTCTCCCCTCCAGGCTCGGGGCCTGAAAAACCCTGTGTCTGGAGTCCCCCTTCCCCGTCCCACAAGACGTCGGAAATGGTTCTTCAGACGGAGAAGGAACTAGAGCTGGGCTCCCCCACGTCGTGGATGGGGAGAGGGAAACCCATAATAAGCCAACTTTTTTCTTGATGTGTATTATTTTGTGATGAACCAAGATCAGGTAAAACATGGTTGTACTGACCATTTTACCCCGGGTGACGCATCTCAACAAATTAATCAGTTTGAGTTCCCTGAGATCATTCCACTAATGACAGTGATGATAAAAGCCTACATACTTAAAATATCGAAATTACTGTACTGTAACAGAGCAGATCACTGATCCTGAATTTGACACATAACAATAACCAAATCAACGGGCAAAAATACAGTAATGCCCAGTTACTCCAGATCAGGAGGAATTAAGTTCAGAGGACTATTTAGGAAGCATAGTGTCTGCCTTGTGAGGACTATAAAAGGGAGAGCTCTTTAAAACACAGAGCACTGAGTGAGTTGCCTAATAGGACAAAAGGCAAATAAATATGGTTCACATCAAAAGAGGTACAGAGCAGAGACAGATGAACTGAGAAAACCAGGTAGGGCATTAGAAGAAATCTTTAACTTGTACTCAATGGACTGCTTCAGTTCACTAGGAGAAAAAAATTAGCATCTGTGGGAACTTCTTTGTTATTAGTACTGTTTCAGAAGCCGTTTTCAGAGTCCAGCTGTAAATTGGATATAAGCACTTGCCAAATGTGAGGGGAGTGGTTTCCACTTTGGTCTTTGTGTTTATTGTTTCTGCACTGGCAACAGAATTGAATTCATAGCAGCAGCAAAACAAAGACAGCTCTGAGTTATACTGTAATTCACTGCTGGAGATTTATGAATATTATTTTCCTGTAAAACCCAGCATTTTTCGCTTTACTACTTGTAGCCTGTAAGTGGCATAAAACTGTGTACCTAGCAGGATTTCCTATTGCAGCGAGTGCCAAACACCAGTGTAAGAACTGCACTACATGCACATGTGGTTATAGAGTATGCATAAATTGTGCCTTTATGTTTAACTTGTCTAATCAGCTCACCATATCAAAACTTAATAAGTAGCTGCTTCTCATTTAAAGGTCTAGTAAAACTGCAATTACTATGGCTGTAAGATGCCTTGTTTCAAAAAGAGCATTAAATAGTTTTATAGATATAGTTAGAAGCTCTTGTGTAGTTGTTTTTATGAAAGTGAATGAGTTCATTAATAATGGGAGTCAGAAATATAAGTTGGGAGTTGGTGAAGTACCCGACCTTTACATCACTTCCTTACTGGTTATCCCTGAAGTGTAAGTCACTTCTGTGTGCGTGCAGAAAACTGGGCGTTGCTAGACCCCAATAACACACCCAGAGGTGATACTTTGTAAGCCACCCTTCCTCTTACGGGTAGAACTGAAGAGTATGATTATTATTTCTACCTGGTTTTCCACCAGGAAAAAAATGAATTGTCTTCAGTGCAGTTACTCTGCATTTAATTCAAAATCATGACCTGAAGCCTCTTTCACACAGTGACAGTATATTAAAAAAAAAAAGTTTTATTATACTCATGAACTAATGAGCTATGCATCACACCCTCTGTGCTGAGGGACTGGCATTGCTCTTCAGCCGCGGTAACTGCAAGCAAGACACCTGCTTTGGAAATGAGCTGATGGGAGGAAACAGAGCAGAGGGTCTCACTGCTCCACCGTACGGCTGGCTCCATAGGTGTCTGGGATCTTCCCATCAACTTCAGTGGATTCTGGTCCTGATCCCAGGGAGACACATCTTTCCTTTCTTTTTTTTCCGAAAAATTTGGCAAATGTCTACCCTACCTAATTATGGTTCAAGCTCTCATGTCACCTCCTCTTCCAGAAAGTCCTGCAGGGAACCTGAAGCAAACGCTGAGCACAGAGAAGAAAACTTTTTGCCTATACTGTGCACCAAAGGAAAAACATCATTTTAGATATTGGTATCTTAAATTAGACTGCTCTGTATCTCTACAGACACAGTTGGCCAAATCTGGGGTTTTTTTCCTAAACGTATTTTTTGAAAAAGGAAATTTCAGATTTACTGTAAAGGCAGACGAGGGAGGAAAGAGCAGATGGGCGATGTTTAAGTTACAAACCTAAGGGAAGCTTTTTCATACAAAACTCTTCAACTGCAGCTCTTAAAATAAAGAAAGATTTTCTGTTTTCCACAGTGACTCACTAAACCTTTATTTAGACAGTTGGTAAAAACACCACATCACATAATTCACTGTTTCTTTTTTTAAAAAACTTTTTTGCCCCCCTTTTGCTCAGCTGCAGTTTTAGAATGATGATGTTTTTTTCCTTTTAAAGGAAGGCAGGACTCTACATGAAGACATTTTTTTGTTGGCAATCTAAATGTAGTTTGGAGTGGCTAATATTTCTGTTCAGACCCACAGCACAGCACCCTTTGGTGCATATATTAAACAGGAGATTTAGAGGTTTTATGAGAGTTTTGTTCATTTTGTGGTAGATATTTTTCAGAGATGAGTTTTCGTAGTCATTCAGAAACTCAAAACCAAAAAGCAGGACCCAAAACATAATGATTTGGAATAAATAGATCATCTTACCCTCTGAGCAACTCTCTTACTGTGCTGATTGCAGGAGGCCTAGCTATTTGCAGAGTTGGATGACTTGTTTTCCACATATCTGGTTCATGATGCTTTTTTGTCTTCAGAAAGGCTGCAAGTTCATAGTTGCTGCTGTTTGGTTTCAGCCAACCTGCTGCTGAGTGATCATGAACACCCTTGTTTACCACCAAAGCCAATGGCAACCGAAAATACTCAAATTTTGGGACCAATGCTTAAAACCAACAGTGGATCTTCATGCCGGGCTGTGGAGGTTTCTCTCAGCACATGGTTATGGACCTCATGGAATTTTGCCAATGGACTGCTGCTAGCCTGATTCCAGGAGATTTTGAGCTCCTCAGTTTATTTCCTGAGAAATGAATTGAGGGCATAAACACTTCACCACACACAGCAAGCACATATAATATTATGCAGGTTTTCCTGTGTCAGGTGAAGCAGTTAAATCAGGTTGCTTTAAAGTCCATTCTAACAGTTTCTGAACCTCCAAACTTTTGATTGTAGGTGCTACCTCCAGTCATTTTCCTTGCTAAAATATACAATAATATTGTGAGGATCTACAGCTCCTCAAATGCTAAAAATAAGCTTAAGTTAATCATTAGCTTGCAGATGCAGCTTAGATATGAAGAAAACTCAAAAAAACCAGAGGGATCCAAGTTGCTTACACTATGTCTGCATAAGAAAAACCTTGGTCTTTGTATTGGAAGCTATTCTAGTTAAGATTCAATGTATATATAATTTTTTAATCTTCTCAGACTTGCTGCATTGGTCTCCATGGGTCTCTTTTCTCCATAGCTGTGTGTTTTCTGCTCTTCTACATTTAAAGCCAAGTTCTGCCACAGACAGTTGAGTTCAGCAACTGAAGAGCTGCACATGAATATCTAAGGAGCTAATGTGACCTTTGGTCATCTCATGATTCGGTACATTGCCTGTAAGGCAACTGGAGGGACTAGCTCTGATAGTGCCACATGGACCTAGTGAGGCACTGGGAAAATATAGAAAATATATAAAATTTAAAATGTGAGAATAGTTTAAGAAAGCAGTAAATAACCTTACCTGAAAAAACACCAACATGACAGAGAGGTTTGGTAAAACGTGACAAATGTTACCAAAAAAAGAGAAATAAAGGGAGAGATATTTTACTAGGAAAATGGCAAATTTTCACTGGGGCCTATCTGAAAAGGCTGACAACCTTTCCCAGAAGCTTGATGTGTTCCCTCTTCCTTGTGAAAAGCCATGTCTATTTGAAGAAATCATCAAAGAAAAAAAGGTTCCATTTCTGCAATGAACATGAATATTTGTGGTATTAACATCTGAGGTGGCCTTTCAATTTACTAGACCAAAAGCAAAGAACAGGAGGAACTGGACCAGTCTAGTGGTTGAGAGTCTTTATGGTTTCCAAACCACACACAAACTCATTTGTGCTGTTTGCATCAATTTAATACTCAGGGTGGCTCCAAGAAAAAATTCTAACTTTTTCTTAGAAAAAAGTATATCCAAGATATGAGGCTTTTACAAACTACTTCATATTATGTCTCCTATTTTCATTTCCCAAGATGCTTCAGCATCATCCTGAGAATTTCAAAGAAGAAGTACGTAAGGACAAAGATAAGAAGCTGGGCAGAAAGTCATACTGGTCTGAAGGGTAGACAAGCAGCAGAGTGGGAAATCAGAATCCCTTTGGTCTGCAGGTATCTAAATACCTCTGCTGTGCTGCTGATCTTTTTTCCACACCACATGAAAAAAAAAAGTGCTTCTGTGGATTGTCAGTCAATGCCACGGTCTCTGTGTGTGCAAAATAATAATCCATTTTACTTCCTAAGAATCCTCCTCTTTGAAGATGACCTACTCAGAACTGATGAAAGATGATGGGTTTTCTTCCTCTAACACAGGGATGGTATCTGCTAAAATTTCAGATCTCTTCAGCATGGCTCAGTCTTTTTCAGTCATTCCTGCTGCTCACACACCCCCACCATTTGCCCCGGCCTTTGTGGACAACCTCGCGGAGCAAAATCTGAAGAAAGATAGCTGAGGCTGAGGCCGAGTTAGGAAACATTTAATCTTCATGTAGCTGAAATGTAAATGAACAGCCATTTCTCTGGTTAATTAATAGAACATGCTTTGCAAAGTGAAGTGCATCTTAGAGGCAAGAGTCTCCCCTGGCTTTAGAGCAGTGTGACTCCACATGATTCCTGTGGACTTCCTCCAGTTTTTTTCCCTGTGAAAATAGATTTAGGTCCAGTGAATAGAAATTAATGTTCACATAAGGTGGTCCAGCTGACCATGCTGTTTTCATTCAAAGTTCCTAAATGCTGAGTTCCCAGAACCAGTGCCCAAAAATGTGGAAGTGGGTTTGGTAAGTGTTTCTGGAGAAATTGGAACAAACCCAACATTTCCTTAAGAATATTTAGTCTTCTTTTCAGCACTGTGGGAGGTTTGAGATGCTGGTTTGCACATTTTTTAAGTGCCTTTCCCTTTGAGACACCTAGGGCAAAGGCCTCAGGCACTTGATGTTATCTGTTTTCATAAGAAGAGTTTTTTCCATACCACATTAAAAAAAAAAATCTTCTGTGGATTGCCAGTGAATACCGTGGTCTCTGTGTGTGCAAAACTTCCATTGTATCACCAAAGAGCTGCACGTAGAATAAGAGTAACCGATGCAATACAGATTCATGGGCAGAATAAGTCAAGAAGGGTCCATAATGGTTCAGAAGATAAAAAGGCATAACAGGTCTGCTGGGCAAGATGAGAACCTGGATAAAACAACTCGTGTAGTCAAAAGAGAGTCTAAAGTCTTAGCTACAAAACCGAAGTCTAAGAGACCAAGATATGTCTTTTAATTCACTCAGAGGTAATTTGGCTATAAGTATACTGAAATACAAAAAGTAATTTTTTTCCCTCTCCCCAAAGTGCTTCAAAAGCATCACCTGGGATCAATCTGCCAGTCCTTGAAAAGTTGCCTAGAAAGGGCAAAAAGGTCAAAGATGACGTGCTTGATACTGGAAGGTAAGAGTAATCTGGTAGCTGAAGCTGCTTAGGGCGAAGTAATTTTCTAGGTATAATGGGGTAACATTGTCTAGGTAGCAGGACCGAGAACTGTTTCACCCTCTTCCATCACCCTACAGAGCTCTGACCTGCCCTCAGAGATGTACAGGCCGCTGAGACGTGATGAGGGCTCAGGCAATCATCTGACTCCCTCTTGACTTTGTGTTCTGCCTTCTTCACCTTCACCACCTTCCACACAGGAGTGGATTTGTGGGCTGGCAGCCAAAGGCCCTGTGAATGCAGGGCACGCCACCGTGTCTCTCTCCCTCTGGCACCACAGGTACCAAAGGTACCTCTTCCTTTTCCCTGTGGAGGTCTCCAGTCTGCTGAAAGGTACAGGAGCAATCTGCGTTCGTTTTCTTGTGCTCATCCTGCTAATACTGCAGTCCATATATTGACTTGTCTGGGAATCTCAGCTTCCCAGACATTCTAGGTCACTCTCACCCCCATCTCCTAACCCACATTTTCTGTTTGCATGCGTTGGTGGTTTAGCATCTGTCTGCATGGCACACCACCGAAGCCTGTATGTCTTCATGAGCAGGCAGCTGCATTCACAGAAGCTGGATGGAAGTCAGAATGCACTTTGACTAAACTGTGTATAAATCTTAGAGGTTCTTGGCTCTAAAGCCATTTAAAAAAAAAAACTAAAACAAACAAAACCCACCACCAAACAAACAACCCCTCCCTGCTCCCCCCCAAACAACCTAACAAACAAAAAAACAACCGCAATTCCAAAAAACACCCAACCCCCCAAAACAAACAAACAAAAAACACAAACAAAAATCCTCCTACCTTTCAAGATGTGCTTGGCAGAGCTTTATAAACAAAGAAAACCAGTTTGCCCATGGGATATTTGATTTTCCTCTAAGATCTTGCTTCTATGCAGGTGGTACCAGCTGATGCAGAGAAGGGAGTGATGCTGTCTGGGAGTAAGAAAGAAAGAAAGAAAGATGGAAATAAAGAAAGAAAAAAAGGAAAAAAAGGAAAAAAAGATAAGAAAGAAAGAAAGAAAGAAAGAGAGAAAGAAAGAAAGAGAGAAAGAAAGAAAGAGAGAAAGAAAGAAAGAAAGAAAGAAAGAAAGAAAGAAAGAAAGAAAGAAAGAAAGAAAGAAAGAAAGAAAGAAAGAAAGAAAAAGGAAAGAAAAGTAATTCTGCTGGGATAATATAATCTCTTTTACAACTGACCCTCTTTACTGTCCAACTGATTTCATGTTTTCATTCCTTTATTTGGACATTTAATCAGTTTTCTTCAGTGTTTATCTGTGTGTTAAGTTGTGGTGGTTTTATCTGACTGTGAACCGATTTCATTAAATCACTGCAAGCTGGATACTTTTACTGTACTTTATACCGTTTTTATTTCTGTTTACTCTAAATTAATTAGCACCGGTGTCAGGCTGGAGCAAAGCGCATCATTCTTCAGCACAGTAAGTGTCCATTGGCTTAACCCAATAAGTTCCAATTTAAGAGCAGCCAGAGTGGACCAGACCAGACCAAAATCCACTGGTACCCTGATGTGGGTGATCCAAAGTGATCAAAAGTGGTGCCTTGGGATGGGCACAGTGAGACGACAAGCACATGTCATACCCTTCCCCCTGTATTTAGGTCTCAGGGACTTTCTCTCCTTTTGATTGTGAACACTTTATTTTGATAGGACTTTTTAACTTGTTTCCTCATATTTTTCCAAGGTACTGTTCATCTCAACACTTGCCAAGTCAACTAGACATCTGATGAAGGGATATTTCTCTACCCTGCCCCAGAGTACATGAGTTAAAAGTTTTCTTAAAGAAAACAACCCTTCTTCCTCCCACATCTCTAATGTGCTGGTTTGGAAGGGAGGGAAGATCCACTCTTTCCAGGTGTTTTCCAGGTGTCAGCATTAGGTGGCCCCACCTTCACCCTGGGAAAATGCAATTCAAAGAATTTTTTCTTATATTTGTCCAAGATTCTGCTAAATCAAATATAGGTTAAACTCTCCCTCATTTAATAAACGATGTTCAATATTGCCCTGACTTCTCAGCTTGTACCTTTCAAACAAGACAAAAAAAATTCCTACACAGGCAGCTGGCACTACACGTGTTTGTACACAAAAATGAAAAAGTGTCACACAACTGCGTGCAGATGAAGCCTGAGTTTTCCTCCACCAACCAGCCTGAGATCTCTCCAGGATTTTGTTTCAGTTGTCTCCATTTCCTCAAAGTGACATTTACTGCCTTTGCCACCAGGTTTGGCAACCTGATCTCACTTCTGTGGTTAAAGGCTGCAAGTAGCAATTCCCACCAGGGAAGGTGGCTTCCCCTAGCCCGTCCTGGGTAACTCAGAGCCTGTAGCAACTTGCTTCTGATGTCTTCACTGCACAGCTAGCAGGAGGCACCCCTTTCTTTTCCCCATCCTCACTGAAGGAGCACAAAGGCTGCTTTCATCCGGAGACTGGCTTGCACCCACCCGGGACAGAGTCCTCTGATGTTGGCTGAGGTTAAGGCAGAACCACTACCCCAGCAGGGAAAGGTGGAAAAAATGGAAAAAATTACCTCTCTTAAATCCCGACCCTTGTCTGCCTCTGAACACAGGACTTTTCATCTCAACGGGGCAAGAGGAGGGAGCTGGTGGGAGGAGCAGTGAGGGCGAGGGCTGGATTGCAGCACCCGCCAGTTGCAGTTGTGCTTCGCGTAAGATAATGCGAATTTCCCTTCCTGCTCACAAACTGGCGGCACTTTGTCTCTGTTGTGCCAAGACGTTTTCATTTCACATTGCTGTGGCATAAACTTTCAAGATCTTAATGTGTTATGTCAGAAAAATGAGCTTTATTTCATACTTTCAGGATTTGGTGGTAGTGAGGAAGAGAGAGGGAGAGCAGAGGAGGAGGATGCTATTAGCTGCAGCTCTGCTGTGGAAAAAATACCTGGATCTTTTTTCCCCTGCAAGAGCAACTGAACACAGAGCCTTTGTCACTTGCTGGGGACTGTCACCTTTCCAGTGATGCTGATGGGCCAGATATAATGAGGAAAACAATGCTGTGGGGGCTGCAGGGAGAGCTCAGGGCTCCACACCTCCCTGATGCTGCTGCGAGTGCAGCTGAGCAAAAAAACCCCAGTCCTGTTGGGTCTGGCTAGTGTGAACCATTGGTCTCTCTTGGGCTGTACCCATCCCAGGCCAGTGGGCACCAGCATTGTCCCAGCTTCAGAGGGAACAGCCCTGCCACATCATAGCATTCACATCCCCAGAGAGCACAGTGACCTGCCTTATTTAATTTTTACTTCTATTTTTTTACTATTATTTTTTCCACATAACCCTTTCACCTTCACACCCCACTCATAGCTCATGGGAAGAAAAGTGGAACATTTCTACAGAAATCTCAATAGCTCGAGCTGCTTATCCAACAACAGGATATGGATTCTAAACCTGCTATATATATTTAGTAGTGACATAACTGTGAAGGGAAAAGGAGTTTACTCTCTCTGTTTTTTATTATATGCAATCTCAGCAGGCAATCCAAATGTATTCACCCACCACAGGGACTAGAAAACAATATATTTGTACTCTTATAAGACACAGACATTGACTCAAGGAGGGCCCCAGGGTTACCCTCTGAGAGCAGCCTTCAAATTTGGCTCAGTTGATGCATGAACACAGGTTTTGGTGTATGCTACTGTTCCTGGTCTTTTAAAAAGCCTTTAACTCAAGCTCTCAGACGAGAAACTTTGCTCTGGGCCTGCCACCTGCCTGTGAGTGGTTACAGGTTTTTGCCCTTTGCTCTTGTAAAGCACAGCACATTTGCACAAGTGGACTCTTGTGCAATGTCCTTGGAAAACACTTGCCTTTTGGAAAAAGGCTCTCTATAGTTTGAAGATGTGCTTTCCACCCTTTGAGTTGGTTCAGCATCATGGCAATGCCAAGTCATTTCTGGTTGTTTTGTGAAAGCCATGCCATGTAACACCTCTTTATGATGAGGCTTATTAGACTTCTGGGCTTGACTTTCAGAAAGTGGTGGGAAAAATGACCTGGCACTGCAAGCTGCCATCCACACACTGGGGGCAAGGGCTCATCTTGAGGAGAACACTGGGGAGAAATCCTAGCTCCAGTCACCTTCTGAAGCAGTCTGGGCACACTGGGCCTGACCTCTGGACATGTGCTCTGAGGCCAGACACAACCTTGGTACACCAAAGCTGATCACTGCAAAGGTGGGCATCAAGCTCCTGGTGTGGGCACCTCTGCCTCAGGCAAAGCTCGGGCCATGAGCACATTTTCCTCTGCTGCTGGGGACAGCCACCCAGAGAAAGTCTTTGGCTTCCTGGTGCCCGTCCATCCCTGTAGGACATCAAAGGAGGCATAGTTTTGGAGATCAGCACATTCGCTGGGAGGGTTTCCTATTGCCAGCTTGCAACCTAGCCATAAAGCTGCAATCACACCTTCAAACAACACCTTGTTCATGGAAAGTATTTCAAAGACTGGCAGATCTGGCTGGCAGAATGGGGTCCCATATATGAATTAAAGTCTTTACTTTTTTCTTCCAGAAGTTTTCAAGAGTGCTAGTGACAGAAGAGGAAGGGAGGGAGGCAAATTAAAAACTTTTTATACATTAGGAAGGTAAATGAAGCAAGTGAATGCAAAGACAAAGAGATGAAAGTCATATTTTATGGTAAGCATCATGCAATAGCTTCTTATTGGTGATGGGTGCACAAAATGAGACACCAGAAGCCAATGAAAGAAACGGTTGTTAATACTCTGTCTAGAAATGATAGTTAGTACTGTGACTTTCTTTTTTCCCCCCACTGATTAAATAATTTATATCAGAATACTTTTGTAATTTGAGTCTGTCAGATGGGAGCTCTTTTATATATAAATATATTTTTTTCTTTCCTGCTTTCTAATTAGCAAGGTACAAAATAGAACAGTAATGTATTACACAAGCGGAGAAGTGACATTGTCTGGAGAGCCAGGCTGTGTCCTGATTCCCAACAAGGAGTGCTGCGATACTGTGCTCAGGAAGCCTAGAATCCCCTCATTTCAGCAGCTAAAGAGTTAAAGAGATAGATCAAAGCGAAAAAAAAAAGGAAAATATTCCTTTCAGGCTCTGAAACACTGTTGCCACCATGGAGAAGAGTAGTAGAAAATTAATAAGGTGGTGTTGGAGCAGATGCATGACCTGCAGTATAGTACAGAGGGCAAGAGTTCAAATATAAATAAATATGTATGGCTGTGCTATGTCTTATTAGATAAGAGTGCTGTCTCGTAAGCAGTTTAGGTGCAACGAAGTGGCATCTGTAGTACTTGCAAGACAAGGAGCTGTACCATAAACAAGCCTTCTGATTAAGCCTGGGATTTTCTAAGAGGCCAGCAAGAGCCAGGAGCCGTTTCATCTCTCTGGGATTAAGGTATCAGACATGGAGGGGGAGAGGGGCGAGGCTCCTGCAGTAATCCTGGCAGGATTGTCATCATTTAGGAGGCAGGACCAGTGGGTTCGGTATCCCAAAAGATTCCCCATGAACAAAACTCCCATTTGTTTTGATGGAAAAGTCAAAATACCATCCTTTAAGGTGCACAGCTGATGGTAAGTCTCCTCAGGCTTCATTTCCCCAGGTCAAAACTTCAGGAGACATCCTGTAGCATAACATGGGGTCTGGGGGATTTATTTCAGAGTCACCATTTGAGCATCCCAAAGCCAGCAAGCACTTGGGTCAGGGGACAGACTGATGGCAACTGATGCAGACCCCAGCCTTCCCTGAGAAAACCTGGGAAAGTTGAGACTCATTTTTGTGTCCAGATCTACTTCAAATAAATCTAACAGAAATCATCTCACAGTAACTTCTCAGCCAGATGTTAATTTGAAAGTTATATTTTAAAGTCTATGGATTTTATCACAATTAGATCTTCATGATGAACTTTTTTTATTTTTTTTTTCCTGCCTTGTATAATCACTTGGAAAAAAGAAAGCAAGCATCATTTGAGACTGAACTGGTTACAAGCAGTCTTAAGAAAAAAATTGATACAGACAAAATAGAGATTTTCATTCTTTGTCAGTCACAAATAAACATCACCTCAGATTTTCCACTTGAGTTGAGTTTCCCCTCTATTTTTCAGCCAGATATTTCCCAAATAGTTCCAATGACCCAAAACAAGTGTTTTTTGCAAGATGAATTTCTCTGCTGCAGTTCATTCATCCCTAGGCAGACTCGGGGAAAGCCACGGGCAAGGCTTGTCAAGTAATTTGGAAACAAATGTAGGCAAAAGATGGAATCGGCTCTGTGCAAGTTTTGCCCCTCCCCGCTGCACCTCCCTTGTTTACTTTTATAGGGGGGGATTAGTGACATGGATAAGCCATGGGAGTAAAGCTCGTGTGGTTTGTACATGTCACCAGAACCCCTACAGAAAAATGCAGCTTTATAATATGTACAATTTCGGTTTAGTTTATTATTTATAATACCTGGGTACCAACAAAAAAGCTCAGACACTAATGCAAAGTTCTTAATTTCTTAGTGCGTTGACATCACTTACTGTCTTTCTCGATGTATTTTTATTTGTTTGATCTTCTATAAATTTTTCTCTTTGTTCTTCAGATGGAATAGCAAATCTAGTTCATTCCAAAGACACTCTGCTGGTATAAAGTAACTGAAACACCTTTAAAAATTTAGAGTTTTAAGTGTGATATCATGTCCCATAAGAATATTTGTATCATTACAGGACACAATATCACCTAGTTCTGTGGAAATCTGAAATTCCACTAATTTATAAGAATATCTGTCTCAGCCATCTGTGTTATTTTAATGCAGACAATTTATTGGGGTCAATGAACTAAGTATTCTTTTCCTGCTCTGTTTCAGTGTGATTTTA
The DNA here is from genome assembly GCF_003945595.2 of Pipra filicauda. NCBI lineage: Eukaryota > Metazoa > Chordata > Aves > Passeriformes > Pipridae > Pipra > Pipra filicauda. The sequence continues at coordinate 5,370,984 of NW_024104643.1, read as the reverse complement.
GCTACGCCAATGTTCGCAAACCTTTCTTTCTTTCTAACACCTTCATACTTAGGCACCTCAGTTGAAGCTTTTAGTGAAGGTTTCTGTTCATGGATTCAGATTTCTAAGGTTGTGGTACTTGATGGCTGCCTGTCCTACTTTCACCTTATCTTGCCTATGGCTGAGCATATCAATATTTTGAAGTGAAACTGGAAGTTATTTCTTTTCATAGACTTGTGATCAGACCAGGTTTTCAACTGTCTTGGAAAAGAAAGGGATAATGGTGGCTGATGGTAGATGAATGGTTGATGATTTGCAGTTTTGAGTGGGGGAATTTGGCAGGGCCAAGGAGCAGCAGGTATCAGTTAGTACTGAGAAGGGGGAAATGGTTTGGGCAGAAGAGGGCTAGTCAGCATCAGGAGAGAGGGAGGATGGGTATAGGAGGCAAGGGCTGCTGGAGGGCCAAAGTTTTCCACCCAGTAGGTGACCACAGGGGACATCCTGACACTGAGATCTACTCTTTGACTTGGATCCCACCTGGGACCAGGAAAATGTGCTCAGGAGCATTGTCCTCCCTTGTTATGTATAGCTGGTACCCACTTCACTGCCTTCTCAGCAGGGCCTGTTGCAACCCCAGCCATACAGCCATACATACCTCAGCCTCTTTCTTTGCCACTGAGAACTCTACCTTTATCTCCTCCAGACACAACATCCCCCTAGTTTATATTCTTATAATATTATGTGTTCTCTTCCTCCCTCCCTACACACACACATACACACACACACGCACACAAATAGAGCTAAAAGAAATCAGTGAAGAATCAGTGGCCAGCAGAATGATGGATAATAAAAGAAAACTCTAAAAGGAGCAATAAAAACTCTGAACAGTTGTGGGACCATTGCTAGAGACAGCTCACAGCATTGCAAGGTTTAACAAAGAAAGATCAGAAGTGTTGACTAGACACTTTTGTTCTGAATTTGCAATGAAGCTGGAGGGTGTACCTATCCTGTCTGACGTTTCTGTGGGAGCAGAACGTTTATCTCTGCAACAAAGGAAGATCTGAGGCAGCACCTGCTAAAATTAAGCTTTCCCAAAAACAGCTCTATTAATTTGCACCCAGGAGTTTTAAAGCAAGTGGCTAAGGAACTTTCTGAAACACCCTCATTAATAATTCAGAGATGTCAGGAGAGTGAGTTAATTCTGGAGCCTGAAGGTCAGCAAACACTGCTCTAAAGGGAAAAAAACCTGTTAGAAAGAAGAGAAAAAAGAAAGTAATAGAGAGAAGTAGAGAACCAGCAAGGCTGACAGTTCCAGATACATCTGAAAACAAATTTTTAGGGCAACTATAATGAAAGATTTAGAGCCTAAGTATACATGTAAATATTCCTATAAAACAAAGTCTAACCAGGAAAAGCGCATAGTGGTAGGATTTGAGGTTTCATAAAATCAAATTATCAAGGCTAGTGCAGAGAAGCCCAAAGGACAGTTTGGTGCATGTGTATTTCTCATGGTGAGAGGCTGATCTGGGGATGCCGCTACCCCAGGTGTCCCTGCATCCTCACGGAGGACACAGTGGTATGGCCCCAGAGGGCCACACTGCACAAGGCACCCATGGGAACACCTTGGGCAGCCCCCTCCGAGCCTTGTGCAGATGTTTGAAGTGAGGCTGATGGTACATTTGAGGTCAAGAAGATCATAGAATAATAGAATCATAGAATCAACCAGATTGGAAAAGACCTCTGAGATCATCAAGTCCAACCCTTGATCCAACACCGCCGTGGTTACTAGACCATGGCACTAAGCGCCACATCCAGTCTCATCTTAAAAACCTCCAGGGACGGTGAATCCACCACCTCCCTGGACAGCCCATTCCAAGGTCTAATTACTCTCTCTGTAAAGAATTTCTTCCTAATATCCAACCTAAGCCTCCCCTGGCACAGCTTGAGACAGTGCCCTCTTGTCTTACTGATAGTTGCCTGGGAGAAGAAACCAACCCCGACCTGGCTACAACCTCCTTTCAGGGAGTTGTAGAGAGTGATGAGGTCTCCTCTGAGCCTTCTCTTCTCCAGGCTGAACAACCCCAGCTCCCTCAGCCTCTCCTCATAGGACTTGTGCTTGAGTCCCTTCACCAGCCTTGTTGCTCTTCTCTGGACCTGCTCCAGCACCTCAATATCCTTCCTGAACTGAGGGGCCCAGAGCTGAACACAATACTCCAGGTGTGGCCTCACCAATACTGAGTACAGGAGAAGAATCACTTCCCTGGACCTGTTGGCCACACTGTTCCTGATCCAGGCCAGGATGCCATTGGCCTTCTTGGCCACCTGGGCACACTGCTGGCTCGTGTTCAGCTTCCTGTCAATCCAAACTCCCAGGTCCCTTTCTGCCTGGTTGCTCTCCAGCCACTCTGTCCCAGCCTTTAGTGCTACACGGGGTTGTTGTGGCCAAGGTGCAGGACCCGGCACTTGGCCTTGTTGAACCTCATCCCGTTGAAATCAGACCACCTCTCCAGCTTGTCCAGGTCCCTCTGAAGAGTTCTCCTGCCTTCCAGCAGATCAACACACCCATCCAGCTTGGTGTCATCTGCAAATTTGCTAATGGTACACTCAATCTCCTCATCTAAATCATCAGTAAAGATATTAAACAGAACTGGGCCCAGCACTGATCCCTGGGGGACACCACTAGTGACCAGCAGCCAACTGGATGCAGCACCGTTCACCACCACTCTGGGCCCGGCCCTCCAGCCAGTTCCTAACCCAGCACAGAGTGTACCTGTCCAAGCCGTGGGCTGCCAGCTTTTTCAGGAGAATGCTGTGGGAGACGGTGTCAAAGGCTTTGCTGAAGTCCAGATAGACACATCCACAGCCTTCCCCTCATCCACTGGGCAGGTCACCTGATCATAAAAGGAGATCTGGTTGGTCAGACAGGACCTGCCCTTCCTAAACCCATGCTGGCTGGGTCTGATCCCTTGTCCATCCTGTAACTGCTGTGTGATTGCACTTAGGATGATTTGGTCCATAACTTTGTCAGGCACTGAGGTCAGGCTGACAGGCCTGTAGTTTCCTGCAGCCCTGTAGTGCTCCTTGCAGCCCTTTTTGTGGAGCAGCGTGACATTCGCCAACTTTCAGTCATCTGGGATCTCCCCTGATGTTTGCCTTTGGACTGGGGGAAAAAACCTTGAGCTGCATCTCTATGGCTTCTGCAAACCAAATAGCTGCTGCCAGGTAAGGGTCTATAATCCTACTTTTATTTTAGAGGATCACTTTCTTGCAGATCTAAACGGCATTTTTATTATTATTTCCAGTTGTTACATGATTCTTATTATAGTTCAGAACTGACGTCAGCAATAAACAATAATAGGATTGTGAACTATTGCTCTTTCTAATAAAATTATGTTTCTTCTCTGTATTATAAATCTAATAGCTATTACATCAGTACCCATAAATATATATCATTGCTTACCTTTTTAATATATACAGGGCATTGCATACCCCAACAGAAAATAATCAGATTTTTTTTATAAGTTAGCCACAGCCATTATTAGATCACGAATGCCTAATAAGTAAAAGTAGAAGATGTAATTAATGGGCAGTTTTCATATAATTTTCTCCTTTTGAAGGGTGAGAAAGAGGTGGCTTTTACCTGCTTTTCTTTCCCATCTAAAGCTGCAGCCTCTATTCTGTCTTCAGCCTTTCTCCACACTTTTCTTTATAATTTCTTTCCCTTTCTTGTTTGAGGCTAAATGCCAGCAAAACGGCATTGCACAAAGGCAGTGCAATTTCTCCAGCACAGTGCCATCGTAAACCCTCTCCGTCCTGAGAAAGAGGCAAGAAACAGCCTTTTCCTCCACTGTTTTATGTTATTGTACCTACTTTCTGCCCTCGTGGCCGAGCATTTTAACTCCCTCCCTTGCCTCCCATTCTCCCTTTCGATGTTCCCCCATTTTTTTGTGATACCCACTTCGGCCACGACCTCCCAGATGGCTGAACCTCATGATGCTCACCCTCAGTCTCTGGGGTGTGAGTGCCCGAAGGCTTATGATAGAGGCTTATGTCCCAGGCAGGGTGGCAGTGATGACACCACCACCCCAGCCGCTTCCCAATGCCCCCATCCTGGAATGCCCCTGTAAGCCCATCGAGCCTTTCTGGAGAGGACGTGCCTGGCGGCACCCCGGGGCAGCTCACGACATGGGCACAGCTGTGATCTATGGAAGCGCGTGCAAGATCTGTATAAATAAGGCAGATCCCCCCTACACCCCCCTCCTCCTCCTCCTCCTGCTCCTCCTCCTCCTCTCATCTCTCTCAGCGCTGATTAATGTGTTGAATGAAACCTTTAAATGTTTGATTTCAAAGCAGAGAGATTTTTTTTCCCCCACTTCTTTCCGCCTATCTGTAAAGAAGAAAAAAAACCCCATGATCATGTGGGAAATGTTGATTTTAATGGAAAAATTGCATTGTGCTGACTTTCATAGAGTAGAAAATCCACAGAGTGAGACTTCAGGCTTGGCACCTGCTCCAGAACCTTCCTGATGAAGCAAAGGTTGTCTTCATTAAGAGCATTAATATTCATGCAGCATGGTAATTTTGACACAGAAAAGGTCTCTGTAACCTTTTCTTGTGTGAGAATTTTTTACTTCTCAAGGAAATTACAGTCCAGCAATGACTTAATTAATGCTGGGTTTCTTCGGCGGATTTTGAAGAGCTGTCAGTTTGGGCTTGCGGTAGCTGTCAAGCAGGGAGAGGCCTCTGGGTAGGTAGATTGAAAGGAAGGAGGGAAGACACCCGAGCCCTCAGCGTAGATCCTCACGGCTGGGGTGTAGTAATGTGGGGGAGGATGGGGGGTACACACACCTCCCACATTAGTTTTAATTTAGCAACCTGCTTTCCCCAGTGCTGGGTCATTCATTATTGGTATAAAGGACACAGTTTGAATTAGTCCTCCATTTCTCACTCAGCTTATTTGTTATTTTTATTGTTGTTACTATTATCGTAGAATGTTCATTTTGCTCTCTTCTTCCTCTAGCAGCACATGTGGAAGTTCTCTGGAGAAGCCCACTTTGATTGGTCTGAAGCCTCTGTTGCAAGTGCAGGGAAGAAAGAGAGAAGCCTCCTTCTTCTTTTAACAAAATATTTATATATGTGCATATACATATGTAATCAGATAAAAATACTCCAAATAAATGGGATGTACTGCCAAAGAGGAGCAGCAGCAAGCGGTATTTTTTTAAAATCAAAGTTTACATTCTTCTCCAATGATGTCAGTCATGTTTGCAGACAGGGCATTTCGCACAGCAGCAAAAGAAGGAGCTTCTGCCTTCTACTTCTTTTCCTTAGTTTGAATTTTTGGGTATGATTTTGAGGAGATCCTTTTAGGATCTCTCTTTTCCGATGCTGTTTTGTTTTTCTTTCTCCAGATCACCCTGAAGTGCCTTGTCTGGTTTCCTAGTTCCAGGGCTGCTTTTTGGTGCAGTACTCTTCTGCTTCAGTCCCCTCTGCTTGGCCCTCTCTGCCACAGCAGAGTGCACCACCAGAGAGCTGCACCACAACCTCCTCCTTCCTGCTGGAGACCAAGAAAGAGACTTCAACAGCAAGACCTTGAAGGCAAATGCAACTAGTCAACACTCCAGCTGTAAATCCCCCTCCACCCTCAAATGGCTTTGAGAAGAAACTGAAGCTTCGCTCTTCTATCAAATATATTCAAAATAACCCTGTTTTCTTTGGTAGCAGTATTTAAAGTATGTTTCTTTCACTTGGAAATGAATGGTCCCAAGGCAAAATCTGAATGTCCAAAGACCCTCCTCCCACTGCCAGGAAATGCAAGAGATTTTTGATTATTCTGTAGTCTAAATGAGGCAGCAGTGTTATGCCAGCACCTTACTTAAAGGTGATGCAGAAGGCTAAAATGAACATTTAAATAACATCCTTGAGTTATGAGCATTTTGAATATTTTAAGAAGGGAGGCTGCATGTGACATTCATTTCAGCCAGCTGTAGCCCTTTATTCTTTGTTTTTTTAATTGTCAGAAGTGAAATCCCAACGATGCTGCTGGTCCAAATTTCTGTTTCATATGTTGACACCTTGAAATTCAAAGGCACACTGCAAAGTAAGTTAAACCAAGGCTAATGGCACAAAGACGTGCTGAATAACACAAGTAACAAAACTGAAGGATGTTCAGCTGAAAAACATACACTAGAATATATGTGCTTGTGTATAAATATACAGATATTTTAAAATAACCTGCACATTCTCCTATGTTCATTTTCACTCTTTTTTAGCCATTCTCCCTTTACTGTGGACATCCTGGCATGCGGAACTAACTGGGCTTCAAACTAGAGGAAATCGATACCTGAAAAAACACCCAAAGAGGGTGATCAAGAAAAGGGAGACTGTTCTATGTTCTATGGCCACCTAGATATATAAAATCTCTAAAGGGGTCTTCACCACCACTCAACAATTTCTAGAGAACTACAAAAATTAAAAAGACCAAGAGTCGTCACATCAAACGCTTCATACAATGTCTCCCTACATCACACACTGTGGGGTTCATCTCAGACACCTATTTCAGGACATGTTTTCAAAATAGATTTATTTAAGGCTGCATTGCTAAAAAGGGAGATCCTAGTGAAATATAAGTGTTTTGGGCAACAAATTGAGAGTTTATTCTAAGATGAGTAAGGTGATAAGATGGTCAATAGAGTCAAGAAAGTACCAGTCAGGGTCTTACGAGGTCTTGGCATCTTTCTAGGTTTGCTTTCGTTAGGCACCATGTCACTCCTCCCTGCCTGCCTGGTGCTCTCTGAAAGCACGCAGCTGCCTTATCTGGGATGATCCACTTGTTTCAGTGGTTACACTTGCTTATTCTCTCAGTTAGTTCACCATTTAATACAGTGCTAACTCACATATTTTTGCCAGCTACTAATTAGCATTTTTACTAGGGATGATGTCACAACATTGGAGTCCAAGTGAAGAGATAGCAGCAACCAAGGGGTCTAGAATCAACAACTGAAAATGTCTCAAATAAAAACCATATCTAGTCCCATTCAGACACAAATTAAGACTGCTCCCAATTTCTGATTCCTCGTCAAAAGCCAAGTATCTCCAGAAGGACAAATTTTGCTCAAGAGTGGTAATTTCATGTGGTTATCATGCAGAATGTAGTTTCAGTAAAAAACTGTTTGGTCCTGTGTAACCTCCACTTCCGTTTCGCAAACCTCTCCAACTTGCCTTTCCCGTACTAGAGAAAAGAGGGACAAGAACTTTTTCCTGATCAAAATATGATCTCTTTTCAGGTACCAAAGGTATGCTGGAATAAAATGTGGTTTTATTTATGCACACAGGCTAGAAAGATTGCCGCAAAGGGAATGTTCTAGTCTAGGGGACAAATAATAGTAGTTGTATTTCTTATCATCACAGCAAATGAAATAAATACCTAATATTTCTTCCGCTTAACAAAGTAAGTAATTAGCAGTGCTACAGTCAAGGGAACATGCAGGTAAATGGAGCAGTAATTGGGGTGATACAACATTTGCCCACTTCTCAGATGAGGGATAAGGAGTAGGCCAGAAGTGAACCTGCATTTTATTTACCACTACACCACTGATAATTAGACAGTTTGCCATAATGGATTAGCAGCAACCAGTGACACCCGTTATCCCTGGCTGACAGAGCAGTGTGTGCCACAGAAGAAGCTGTTAAAGGCCAAGAAATACAAGTGTGTAAAAGATAAGACCAGCGAGTGCCCTCCCCATGTCAGGCTGACTGGAAGTTGAAAGCAAGCAAGAAAGTCAATCTTAAAATATGCCAGTTAATTTTAATGACATTGAAATTTTACTGACAAGTCTGAAGTATTTTAAGTAATGTCAGAATTATATTACTTGGGAGAAAACTGAATTTTTATGATCTTTTTTTCATGTATAAGCTGCATTACTGTTTTATGAGGGAAGCCTGTCAATTTGCCTGCTTTGAACAAAACACCTCAGCAGCAATTGTACCCATTGCACTATATATTCTGCTCCACAGTCAGTGGAAGAGTATGTCGGGAAGGATCGGCACGGGCTATGCTCACGGTGCTGTGCTGTCTGCATAACCTCACTGCTAGCCTGGAGCCAGGCTGATCAACAGCAGTTCTGAAGCCCTGGGGTAATCTCTTGGCAAGGCACAGCACCTTTCATGGAGACCTGCTCTATAAGCGCCGTTGTTTCCCAAGCGTGAGGCAGGCCTTGCATAGGGATGTTCAGAGAGCCCTTCTCTCACCAAGGCAGCATGAGCACCACCACGGCGAGTATGGAGATCTGTGTTGTCCCAGGTAAATGAGAAAAGGTCTTGTCTTGTTCACTTGATTGACTGACTGGTGATCTTCCAGCAAGGTTATAAATCTCCACTCATCTCCTTGTCTTCCTCTGAACTGAACACCAAGGAATTATCAACCTGTCCTTACTGAAATTCAAAGGGAGCTGTGTGCTTCCCAGTTTATGCATCTACCCACTCCATCCAGGGATAAAAGAGAGGCCATGGGATCTAATAGTCCACCATGTCTGTGCTATTGGCATTTTTAAAACAATTCCATTCACATTAACACAGATTTTATTCTTGAGCAGCCATCCAGTTAGTTCATAAACACACACACACTAGAACATAGGTGCACATCCCAACCCTGCAGCAGCAAGGTCTAATTCAGCAAGATGTAAAACCCAAACTGCTCCTCAGAGCTGGGACATTCCCTTCTGGGGTCTTGCTGCTCCTGGGCTTTTCCTAAGACCAACAGCATCATCTTCTTGTCTCTCCCGGATGCTTCCTACAAGCATGTCTTGCTCACATAATTTTTCTGGACCTGTCTGAGAGTCATTGGTTACATCTTTACCTGCTTCCCCAGCTCTGCAGCCCGGTTAGTGCAGGCGACTGAGGAGAGAGCAGAACTTGCTCCTTCTCACGCTTTATTTCCACACATTATGAAGGCACCTCTTCCGTGCAGTGCTCAGTTCCTGGCAGCCCCTGGTCACCTATGTCAGGTCATGGTCTGATGTGGTGATTTAATCTTTTGGCAACGACCATACAATTTAATCTGGTGGTTTTAACAGTAATCCCATCCTCCATTAAAAGGTTGCCTTTGCAATTAAAATTGCCTTTGAAAGACATCTCTATAAAATGCTGCTGGGTTCACCCCTGTGTTTTTTTCCAGTGGACAAAGACCACCTCTGGTCTCAGGTGGAGGTTCTTCCCCTCTATCTCTCCCTCTAACTCCTCTCTGCTGCATAGCAGTGGTGAGAGCCCAACTTGGGGAGGCATCCAGCAGGGCCCCATCTCCCAGCAGGCAAAAACCCCTTCTCCCTGCTGGTGGGCTTCCCTCCCAACCCTATTCCCCACTGCCAATTGCTGTATCCTTCTTAATGGTATTACAGCCATGAAATATGATTTTCTTCCAGTTGGGAATAGGAATTTTGCCATGTTTTGCTGAGCAGCATATTTAATATAAATAATTCCTACTACTCACAGGCTCCCACTTTTATGAAAGGTTTGTGCTGAGCCCACAGCAAAGAATTTTAGGAAAAGGCTATTCATTAAGACCCTTACTTGTCTGTCACCTCCAAAGATTCCCCACTAGCAGAAGGGGTCATGTAATGTCTTATTTATACCAAGCTTTCCAGTAATTAATTTTTTCCACACCATTTTAGCACACACCTGGTTGTTTTTTCCTCATTTCTCTATTTGTGGTGCTTTTTGATTTTTTTTCCCCACCCCAAGTTGCTTGTTCTGATGCTAGCATGAAACATCCAACCTTTTAAAGAAATCATTCATTTTTTTAAAGGTTGAACATGTCATGGGAAGTTGGTGCACCTAATATTAAATCCTAGCTGTTTCTTTCAAAGTTCTTGAACATTGCAGAGGCTTTCATGAGCTCTGGCACAGAGGCTCAATGTGGCACACAAAATCACCAGTGGAAACCTATTTTTTGAAATGCACTTATGAAACAGTTGTGTTTGAGGTTGGCATCCGCTTTGCTATGTGGTTACTAGTTCAAGGGGTCAAAACTGCAGTCAAGGAGCACTGGAATTGCATGGTTAGGCCCTGAGAAGCACAGAGATATCCAAAACAAGGGCTGAATCCTCTTAGCTTGTGTAATTCTGCCTTAAGTTGAAAGATCATGTACAGGATGCATTCATGGGCTATGACTGTTTTGCTGCTCACCGATTGCTCCACAGCAGCTGTTCACAGGAGTCCCCATCACAAATACAGCATCACAACACGGATCTTCACTGGCAGCCTCGGCACAGGTGCTGGTTGCTGTCCCATTACCCAGGTGACACTGCTACCAGTAGTTAACCTGGGTACTCTAATCAGGTGAATATGGGCTTAAGCATCAGTGGATTGGTTTTTACATCTCCTGCCTAAGCAACCTCTGCTGCTTGATTTTGTGTGAGCTCCATGGCTGTAAATGCCGGTGTCTGTGCTTTTGTCCAGTGCTTTCCAATCAGCCTCTTGAGTGGGGCAAGACTGAAAGCAGAAGAAGGAAACATTACAGAAAGGAAAAAAAAAAGGCAATGAGGTGACCCACCTTGAGCAGAACTGCTGTTTGACAGCACACAGGACTGGCAGCAGTGGTGCGGCCACTAGAAACAGTCCCTGCAAAATGCACATCCTGCAACCCTGGCACTGGACTCAGTGGAACTGCAGAAGAATGTATTTCCCATTCCTGGCTCAGCTTCCAGCCCAAACTAGACCTCAGCAGAACAGTTTAATGGCCTAGCATGGTTGGCTTTAGCAACCAGCATTGACCCTGAGGTGCCACCTCACGGTTTTGAAATGTCACATCCTGAGAGGCCTTCCCTGTGAGTCATGACTGAGCACCTCTGCAACCAAATGCAGGTCTGTGCTACTGTTTTAAAGGTGTCTACCAACATACAACAAATCAGGACTAGCTCACAGTGCTTTTTTAAGAAGCTGCAAAAATGATTGTAGCAGGCCAGGTTTAGGGTGTGGCTGGGTGCACAAGCTCCAGGAGGGCAAAAGAAGCGCTGTGGGTGGTGGAAGAGGATTTAAGGCTCAGCCTAAGGAGCCTAAGTAGCAGCAAGGAAAAGATAGAAGCGAGAAAGAAAGTGGAAATGAGGAGAGCTCTGAAAAGATAGCTCACAGGACAGGACATCCTGACAGATATGAAGAATGATGGGGAAGCAACCTTACTGCAAAAGCCAGGGGTGGAAGGACAAGGAAGCAACTTCAGGTGTATTTACACAGAAAAACTGATAAGTTACAGAACATGTACAGACATGATTTTAAAAATTAACTGCTGGTTTTGGGAGCCATATGGAAAGGCTGACAGTCTGAGACACCTTCAAGTAATTCAACTGTTTCATTTCTGAAAAATGAGACACCCATAAGGCCTCTCAGGTTTAATGTGCATAACCCCCTTCCAAATTTCTGGCACCAGAGCCAGCCTAATGGTAGTCTCCTGAAGAACTTAGTCCTCATTTTTGAATCAAGTGGCTTGAGAGTGAATTGTGGCTGCAGCATGTAGTGGTCTGTATCTCCACACATCACCCAGCCAGGACTTGTATGGATACATGGATGTTGTATAGCCCTTGTCCTCAGCACAGGCAACTCTCCAGGCACCAACAAAGTGCAGGCACACCAGCCTTTATCAACACCCTGCTGCTCTCACAGAGACATTCCTTACTTATTCACCTCTAACTTTCCCTTCACAGCCCTGTTAAGAGCACCTTGAATCCTCCAGAAATTTCTATCAGGATAGTCCAGGCAGCAGCAAACATGCCAACAAAACAGCCTCCAAAGGTGAGCCCCTGCAGAAGCTGTGCTGCCCCATGGCTTGCCTGGCAAGCCTCGTGAAGGCTACAAGCCGAACTTTGCTAACATTTAACCTTGCTTAACCCTTGAGCTTGGGCTACTTTCAGCTGCCCCAAGATGATTGATAAAAGACCCTGCGTGGCATCACTAATCTGGGAGTCAGTGCAAGCTGTTTGTGTTCCCATGTGCACATATGGAAGAGCTTTAGAGTGTCAGATCCAATACTCAATCACTGTATCAGCAAAGGTGTAATGAAATTCACTTTACTGCTCCTTGAATAGGTTAGATTTCATATTGCATAGAAGAGGACTCAAGTCTCGGGGCTGCTATTTGGTTAAAAACTTGGAGAAGTAATTTTCCCGCTTGCGCTATTAAGCATGTGGTTTTCTTTATTTTGAGATCTCACTTTGCCGGGGTATATGCACATCCATATATCTCACAACACATGTATGGAAACCATACACAATAACAAAATAGTCTTATGTACTGTTAAAGCTGGTTTTAAAATTTACAGGGTACAACTCTCTTTTTTTTTTGCTGAAAAAAAAAGTTCTAAAACAGTTCCATATAGTTAATGTAGTGTTTGGCCTTCCATTAAAAAGATACTATTAAACCAGTCACAAAAACACTAGCAAGTGAGTAAATGTTTAAACCACAAATCTCTCTGAACTCCTATGGGAAGGAAGGGGGTGGGGGACTCTACCAGTTCCAAAATGGCAAGATCATATATCAGAGGTGAATAATAATGTGCAAAATAATATGTTTCAAGGAATAATAGAAACTAGGAGGGGTAGGAGAGAAAGGACTTTAAGAGATGAAAAATCTTAATGCCAGGAAAGATGGAGATTCTGGAAATGTAGCTCTTGCTAAGAAATGGAAAGAGAGAAAGAGAAAGAGAAAGAGAAAGAGAAAGAGAAAGAGAAAGAGGAAGAGAAAGAGAAAGAGAAAGAGAAAGAGAAAGAGGAAGAGAAAGAGAAAGAGAAAGAGAAAGAGAAAGAGAAAGAGAAAGAGAAAGAGAAAGAGAAAGAGAAAGAGAAAGAGAAAGAGAAAGAGAAAGAGAAAGAGAGATGATAAGAGAGACAGAAAGAGAGACAGAAAGAGAGACAGAAAGAGAGGAGAAGAGAAAGAAGAAGAACAGGAAGAAGAGGAAGAAGAGAAAGAAGGAAAGAAAAGAAAAAAAAGAAAAGAGAAAATATAAATATAAATAAAAATAAAAGTAAAAAGAGGAAGAAAAGGAAGAAGGGAGACCAAATGGGAGCAAAGTAGCAGGGTGACACCCATCCTGGCTGTAGCAATGCAAATGAGGCCTCACTGAAATGGAGTGAATGAAGCACAACTGTATATTCTGTACACGAGACAGTTAAAAATTTGAACATAAGGTAGCATTTCCTTTATCATATCCCATAAAAATAGCAATTTGCTAAAGCCCTTGTAGCACAGTATGGAAGGCGGTGTATTTTACTGATAATGTAGAGATGACAGATAGTTCTATACTAGGAGGTTTCAATAGTGTCTTGCTGTATAGCATAATAAATTGTGAGGAGCAGAGACAGAGGACAGTGCAGGCAGGCACTGCTCCACCTTCAGTAGCCAAATAATTCAGCCCAGGCTCAGTAATTATGCTGTGTGAAAATATGGGATTAATTAGACTGGTACACTAACACACTGTAGTCTCATTAAAGGCTGAACAGCATTTTCATAGATACTGCCACTTGAACAGGGCTACTGCTAATGTGAAAAGACAAAGTCTCTTCTTTTCACACTCCTTGCTTATTATCTTACTTAAGGCCACTTAAGCAAAGTTCCAAACGCAGCCTGGCAGAAAGCCCTTTCCGGGATTTATTTTGTTATTTTACCTGTATGCCAGGGAAACAGAGGGGAACAAAAACAACCAAGGGGAAATACTAACATTAGCAATAACCGCAAATTCTCCCCTTGCACTAACCAGACTTTTTCCTTTCCTTCCTTCTTCTTAATTTTTCTCTCACTCTTTTGAGGAGGTGAGCATGGGTTTGGGGGGGGATGATGGAGAGGACAGATGTCTCAAAGAGAAAGAGATAAAACCTGCATTGCAAGTCTCAAGTGTTTGATTTCAGCTTAAGGAGTCAGCCTCTCTGAGGGATGTGCTCAGCTTGATGGGGGTAGCAGGAGCCACATACCAGCACTGCATCCCAATAGAGGAGCACTGGGGTAAGAACTGTGTCTTTTGAACTGAAAGGTGATCAGCAAGCCAGAAGATATAATTTATGCTAAATAGTTGCTGTTTCACAATCTTTTATCAGCAGAGAAAAACATCCTTTCTCCTACTTGCTCCAAGCCATTGAAAAGGTCTCAGTCACCTAGCAAGTCCAGATGTTGCCACCCTTGTAATTAAAACTCCGTTATAATTCCTCAAAGAATTCAGCACCTGGGAGAAAATTGATTTCGGAAGGAAAGTATGGCTGTAACACAGCCTCTGTTAAACAGGTAATTTTCCTCCATCAGCTTCCCATGCTGCCCACACCTCGTGGGTCGGCACTGGCTGGATAGTCAGTGTCCACCTGCTCCCTATCTGCACTGCTCCATGGCTTTGGCCCACTTAGGGACACCTGAGGGTGCATGCTGCAGCTGGAGGCAGGCGGGAATCAGGGCTGGTATTATCCAGTGGCTCCCAGTGGGGAGTGGGTTTGGTCCTCTTGTGCTTTAATTCTGGGTAAATGGTGTGGATACAGTCCACTGCGCGGGAAGCAGACTGCCACAGGGGTGTTAATATATAAAGCTTGTCCTTTAAAATTAACAGGCCTCTGTAAAGACCTGCTTCACCCTGCTCCCAGGAGAGCTATTAGAGCAGAGAGAGACTTTGCCACATACATAGGAAGGAAGCAAGGGGGTGAGAGAGGCAGGAGAAAAGCCCAGCATATCCTGATGACAGCCAATAATAGAGGTATCTGCGCAGAAACACTGTGGGCTTGGAGATGCCTTTGAAACAGGCAACGGTAATATTGAAGCCAGAGAAATAGCTGATGTTGAATAGACTGAAACCTACTTTGTGGCTTAACAAAAGTGGGCAATAGAGAGAGGCTGACATGAAACAAGTCAGTTTGCAGCAGGCTCTAAGGTTAGCATCATTAGCAAAGGGGAAAAATGATTAGCAGTAAAAAGCGAGACATTAAAAAGAGATTTAAAATGAGAGCTAGAGGGAGTTAGGGGATGGGGGGTGCTTTATTTGTACTTGAAGAAAATAAAAGAGTTTCCACCCAGACGCATTTGAATTCTCTCTGCTGCCTTTGCACACAGAAGTTTTATGAATATTTACCTTTCACATGGATTGGGAAAGAATATATTCTTTGGCACTGGTATTGAAATTTGAGAGCAGATTCTCCTACCCACATGCAAATGCTTGTATGAAATCCCAAATAATGTCCCTCCTGCAGGTAACTACATTTTCAATCATCTGTTTAAATTTAGGGTGACTGATGGCCAGGGTGGTTTGACCTTGTGATCTGAGTTAGGTACTTCAGACGTGGCCTTAGCTCAATTAGTTCAGAAAGATTCAGTAGGATTTTTGCTCTTAAGTGACAAATGTCACTTTAAATAAATAGTATTTAGGCTCCTAAGTCTTGTAAGTGCTTCTGAAACCATCACCTCCTGACTCCCTGCAGGTAGTGCTTAGGGCTTTCATCTTGAGATGGGGACAGCACGCAGCCATCCAGGTTTCTTTTACGCTCACAGTCAGCATTAGTGTCCCTGGGGACAAAAGACGAGAAATTTAATTTCTGATGTCAGGAGGCTTTTAAAATATGTCTTTCAGATCACAAGTGCATTCACATTACACCATCCTCGCTAAGGTTGGTATAAAGGAGCAGACTGGCTGTGGAGAGGCTCGTGCTGCGCAGCCATGTGTGTGCTGCTGCTTCACAGAGTGACACATCTCAGTGGCACGTCAGGACCCTCGGCGAGGAGCCAAGGCTCACAGTGCTCTGCCAGTGACCACATCTCTGTCACGCTGTCCAACAGGACAGCCCTGAGGGCACTGCTGATGAAGTTTGCAGAGATGGTCTCCAGAAACCCCTCCGGCTGTGCTGCAGTCACCAAGCAGGCAAAAACGCATGGGATTTATTTGCACTTCCTTGTCACAGGCATGCTAAGGAAGCAGCTCCCATTGACCTGGGCAGGAAAGAGTACAAGCCTGCATGCCTGATATCTGCATATGTGCAACAGTGTTTTTGAGCTCTATTGTCCACATAAATGGTAGGCATTATTCCCTCTCGGGATGTAGGTTTCCCCTTGGCCAGCCTTCTCTTCTGCCCTCCCACAGTTCTGCTGCCAGGAAGTTAAACTACAAACTCCCCAGTTCCCCTTACTGGCTCTCATCTCACTCTCAGCCCCACAGTTTTTGCTGGAGACCTCAAACCCTTCTTAGCTGGAGAAAGGAGAAAAGCCAAGTGTGATAGCTCTGTCCTGAAAAAGGTGCAGTGAAGCGAGCAGCTGGTGTGTTGCGACCAGCCCTGTACACTTAATGCACTACTGAGCAAGTAGCTTGCCAAGGACTAGTTCACTCAGGCATAGAGCAGTCATGATCCAATTGAAGCCTCACCCACGAGTCTGGGGGGACTGGTAGTGGTTGTGGGAAGGCTCCTCCCAGCCTCCAGCTCGAGGCAGGTAGCTCCTGCATCCTGGCAGCTGGCATTGTCTCTGTTGCCACCACTCCCTGCAGTCTCCCTTCTGCTCTTCAGGCCATGGGGTCATCACAACACTCCTGATGTGACTAGTGCTGCCTTGAGCAAGCTACGTCAGGATGAGTTCACAACCTTTGGATGGGGAGACCCAGAAGAAAAGAGGAGAGATGGACAAGCAGTCCCTACATTCCCTGGGGGAGGCCTCTGATCATTACAGCAGGAGCTCCTACCTTCTTCCCAGTATCTAAAACAGAGTTCATCAAGGGGTTAAGCACAAACACATAGGCCAAGTCCTGTGTAATACTGTATCTATTCTATGAATCACAGTAGCAGGCTGCTGCCATAAATGTGGTCACAGCACAGAGAAAATGCAGGGCGCAGAACCAGGGGCATGGAAAGTTATAATTGGCAGTAGGCTACATGTAAAACAGAAATGGGCAGAGCTGGGCTTTCCTCCTCCTCCTCCTCCTCCCGCCTGAGGGATCCCTATGCTCCATCCCCTCTAGCCATCTCTCTCTGGTGTTTGTCTAAAGGCTGAGGTGACAGCATAGTGTGCTGAACCCTGGCCCTACAGAGCACTTGAGTGCAAAGCTGTCTGGAAGCCTCTGCACCAGCACGATGGCTTCAGCAGCAGCACTCGTGGCTGTAGCTTAATTCCAGAATCTGGTTCTCGTTCACCAGCCCAGCATGAGCCTTTGGAGACTACAGGTAAAATACTAATGGAAGGAATTATGGAAATGCAATTTTGACACATTGGAAAAGGAGATGAGTGCTGATTATGGGAGCTGTCAGCCTCATCCTTCTCTCATCTCATTGTGTCTGTGTGAATAGAGAAATCAAATTAAAAATGCTTGAATGCACTCAGGAACCCAAAGGGGAACATATTGATCTGCAGATAAGGTCAGATACAGGCCCTCCAGTTTTTGAGCGGAGTGGAGGGAACTTCAGATGTGTACAAATAAGAGAGTGAGTATCTTCAAAGCTGGCCAAAAGGGATCCTCTCTTATGTTGTTCCTTGTGAGTAATATATTTCAAAAGTTAGATAAAAAAAATCCCAGCTGCCTTGAATGCCTGTAGACAGCACAACCCTAGGCAAACCTGAAAAACAGCAGCCTTCCAATATCCTCTTACAAGTGGAGATGGAAGAAAATAAAAATGATAAGGACATCAACTGGCCCAGCAGAGCCATGCGAGGCATCCCCAGGTCCCCAGGACCTGGGCTCACGTCTGTGGAGAGTGAAGACAGATCTGATCTGTCCCCTAAGCCAGAAGGAGCTTAGTTAACAGAGTCAAGAATATTAATTACCTGAACGTTAAAATTTCTTCCAACTTCTTCATCAAACTTCATCTCCTACGAGTGTTCAGATTAACAAGTTATTAAAATATAATTTTCTCTCTGCATCCCTTTTTATTTTTTGCATTTCATCTCAAGGCCCATCACTGCTTCTTAAAGGGAAGAAATAGGCTTTTGACTGGAATAATGACAATTTGGAGGCCACCATTTTGTTCTGTTGTGGATCTACGCCTATTTCTGATATACATGAATTCAAAGGCTGATGCTTAGATCTCAGACAGGATAAAGCCAATATTTGCTTCAGAAGGATTTCTTTGGGAAGAGTACATTTTTTGTAATCGCAGAATGACATATTGCTCTGGGGTTATAAAGAGAATTTTATATTTAAAAAGCTATCTCTGAGATATGTGCTCCTTCTACTCAGCTATAAGCTAAGCAAAACAGAAGGAGAGAGAGTGAGAGAAAAGGAGAGAAAATGAATTAGCTTGAACTTTTGCTGAGATAAATATGGCCTGAACTTTTAAGTTCAGTTCATGCAAGCAACCTCGTTGAAATCAGTGGGATTTCACCCACATACTTTGAAGCAGACCTTGACCCCACAAGGCTGAGCAACAGAAAAACGCTTTCAATACATCAACTAAATTTGGCTGTAATTAGAGATGGGACTCAGCAAAGTACCTGTCTCACCTGGGCCTCCACAGCTGCCTCTGAAGTCATGTGTGTTGTGGCTGCATCAGGATCAGGTGCCCGGTGCATCTCTTGTCCCTCCTCCTGGACACGTAAAACCCCTGCAGCCACTGGTGTTTTTCACAGGTCGTGGAGTGATATTGACCATGGCAACTGAGCACATCAGGCTGAAGGTGAACTGGATTGTAAAGTTCTCACCTTACCCAGAGAGTGAGGGGAGACCATCATGTAGGGGAAAATGCCTTCACTCAGGGCGCTGGTCCAGAAATGTCAAAATTGACTTAATGTATGCAAAGCAGCAAGGGACACACTGATCTCTCTCTCATCTGTCTGAAATTGCATCAAACTGAAGAGAAGGAGGGAGGGTGTGAGTGTGTGTGCACATGTGTGCATGTGCAGGCGAACGAGCGGAGGGCAAAACGTGTCTCCCTCTGCCCCTACCCCCCTTTCTTTGCAAGGGTTTCATATCATCTGCTTTACACAGGCATTGAAAACTAGTGGGAAAACCGAAGCCGGATTGTGACTGGAAGCTAATGTAGTCTACATGCAGCAGACATCTAATATGATGTTATTTATTCCCATAGATCTGTTTATTTTGTTTTCAATTTACCAAACCCTGTGACACATTCCCAAAGGTGCCTTGTTGTACAATACGTTGCACACAGTAAGATATTCAGCCTAATTCACTCTTTGTTTTGTTTCAGTTCAGCTGCATGAGGGCACAAATGCATCTGTGTTATATCTTCTCCTGTGACTGATGTTGCAGACTATTGCCATAGGGTTTTGTGAAATGGGATCTTAGTTAATCTAGGGCATTGTCTTTGTAGTGCTAAATTCTTATTTGCAAACATAATGTTCTGGCATTGATGCAACAGGGGAACATTCGTTGTTTTTTTCTTGTTTTTATTTTTTTTGTTTAGAATAGACTGTATGTGTTTTTAATAAACTTCTATTCTAAAGCTTTTTCTCTCTATTCTGCATTTGATCTGAGACATTTATAACACATTGCATCACGTCAAATTGATGTCTTTAGCAAGTCAAGCCAAATATTCATAAAACCCATGTGCCCAAAAAGAAAATGTACACTGCTAAGGAGAAAAGTACCTGATGTTTTTTAAAGCATCCACAGGAAGGCAATTCCAGCCTTTAAATATACACACGCATACAGAAAATATTTTGAAAAAATTGTCTGTCCATAGCCCGTTCTCAGCCTGGAAGGATGGTATCACTTATAAATCAATGGCTTTTCTTTGCACTTTGTTGAAAGCTCTCATGTTTTCGTTTTTCTTTTATTTCAGGAACGTGTTGTTATTTGGTATATCACGGACCTGGTCTGAGAAACTAGTGCAGAATCAGGAATTCCAAATTGGATGACATTATAAAAGTGTGCTGCAGACAAAATTTGATGTAAACAGGATCTGGAAAAGATTTGATGAGATTGTGAAAAAATGAAGATGGGATGCAGATTCATTAATAAACAGCCTGTGGGTAGCGAGCATAAAGCCTGATTGATCGCAATTACTGCAGTTCATAACTGGAAAACCAGACATCGGAGGACATGCACAAGGTAAAGCTGGTCTGACATCAGAGCTGAGCCTCATCTATTTATTGGGTGGCAACTACAGAAATCCAGCTCTTGCTTGTTATGGGTATGTTTCCATAACAGCATTTAAAGTAGTTTAATTTTCACTTCAGCAATCTTTCAGACTGATTATCAAAAGGGCTTTCTTAGAAAGCTGCTTGGATGAAGAAACCAGATCTCCCACATGTGCCTCCCAGTGTGCACACATTTGCGTCTGGAACAGCGTCTGGAACTGGGCGTTTCACTTAGAATTAACACCAAGCGCACCACACAAGCAGATGACTCTCCATCACCAGCTATTACTGCAAGGAGCTCTGCTCATCCCCCTGGAAGTGCAGGCAGAAAGGCCCCTGTGAGCTGCCACTTGCCTGATGAGGAAACACTCTACTGCATGGCTGGGTGTGTGTGTTAGGGGAGCAACCACAACTGGCAGGTCAGTTAAGAATCTCCTTGTAAGAGCACTCAAAGTCTGGCTCTTCCCTTTGTACCAGCTCCTATATGCCCAGTAGAGAAAACCCTATGTAGTATCGTTGCCTGTATGTATAATAGCCATGTAAGCTCCAGGCTTCATATACAGAAATGGAAATTTGCTATTAGGTATCTGAAGCAGGAACCTCCAAAGCTAACAGGAACAGTCAGGAGCCAGAGAAGAGATGTAGCACAGCAGTGCTACAGAAAGAAATGCTCCTTTCTGCCCAGTGCCCACATCGGCTCCTAGTATCTGGTTTGTGGGTACACTGAACATTCTAACAGCAAGAGGCACCAAATGCCATTAGAATCATAGAATCATGGTTTGGGGTGGAAGGGACCTTAAAGGTTATCTAGTTCCAACCCCTCTGGCACAGACAGGGACACCTTCCATTAGAAGGACACCTTCCACTACAAAAACACCTTCCATTAGAAAGGTGTTATGATGGTAACATACCAGGGATAGTTCCCCATTTACTGAAGCTTTAGAGCTGTGGAAAGTTAATATCTGTGTGAGCTGAAATGAGGCCCTACAAATGGTTGTAGATCTTTCTCTGTACTCTGTAGTTCTCCTTCTGTGAAAAAGGAAAAGCATTTCCTCATGATACCTTAGTGGGCTAAAAAAGGATAAAGCCATGATGGGTTGGGAAGCACTCAGACACCAGAGTGACAAACACCAGAAGAAATGTCCATAGAAAATGACTCATCCTGCCTTTGGAGTAGGCTTTCAACAGCACGCAATAAACTAGGCATGGAGCCACCCACTAAAGCACTGAGACAAATTATCGAAAAGCTGCATTTTGAGTGAGGCCCTGCAGGTCATCCTTGGCATGGCACAGTGCATCCCCTGCACTGCTGGGTGCAGTCACCCACCCACACTGCAGCCAAACCATGGCTGGGCTGCTCGGGCGAGAGACTCAGTCGTGCTGCTGAGATGTCAGTGAGGAATCAGGAGCTGAGTCATGAACCCACCTTAGAAGAAGAGAGAAGAAATGGATCCCTGCTTCTTTGCAGGGGCTTTGAGAGCTCGCTACTGGAAAAGGGCCATTTTTGGTCTACCTTTAGTAGGAAGGCCCAGCAATGGGGACAAGAGGACAAACCCAGTACCCAGAGAAGAGCAGACTGGTAAGAATTTCTGCCACATTAGCACTTTGTCTATTGAATGTTGGAGTCAGATACCAAGATATCAACAGACTGCAAGAGCAAATGAGTTTATTGTCTTCTCTTGCTGACTCCAACAGGCATGTTGCCTAAGACTTGGCTCCTGCTCCTCAGCAGCAGGCTTTTGTCCACATCATCAATCTACCACAGATCACATCACAACCCAGCAAGACACACACTTTCTATAGCAGAGTGGTCCATCAGCAGGATTACCAGGTATGCAGCAAGCCAGTTCCTGTAAGAGCCAGCTCTTTACCTGCAGGAACAAGAAGTTCACCCATGGTATTGAGGAAAATGATAATAATAAAAAGAGGTCAGGGAATGTAGAGGCTCTCCCAGGTCACTCAGTGTTTCTCCTGTGCTACTAGCTTTCTTCAGCTACTAGACAGAAATGCTCCTGGAAATTCCTGCTTCCATTTGTTCTAAATATCTGCAGTACTTGCTGTCCCTGAACTTTTTCATCATAGCTCGCATATGGATTTAAGGCAGGAGTCTGAGCAGAAACACCCCACACAGCGCCTAGCTCCTCTGAGCCAAAGCAAGGCAACCATCCTGGTGTTTGGATGCATCCCTCTAGGTTTCCTTTCACCTGCCATCCCCACCAAGCTGCTGCCAGCCAACAGTGCTATTGCCTTCTGTTCAATGTGCCACAGCAGCATCAACCCCTCTGCTGCCCTGGCAAGAGCAGGAAGTGAGCTTGAGACTTACCTGTCTCTATCTGGGTCCCCAGGTGCAAACACAACCCCAGGCTTCCCTTTGCTGATTCCTTCTTAACCTTGAATTAAAGCAGAAGAATAAATCAGCTGAATGATCTGCTCTGCAAATTCATAGGCAAAGCTTACAGACTGCAAGCAAAAATGAGGAGAAGAGCAAGGCCAAGAGGATGGCCAGATGTCCCTAGCAAGGCAAAAATCCTCCTGGAGCTGGGCATCTGGATTTCACAGCTACCAAGCACCAGCAATCACCACCATATGCTGAGCAGAAAACAAAAACCTGTTCTACACCCCCAGCAACAGAGGAACACGTTGGCAGATTGAAGAAGCTTAGCAGGATTTGGGGGAAAGCTCTCTCAGAGTAAGACATCTGCCAGTAAATACCTTATATACAGAAATGAGTCCTTTTCTTCCCCTGGTGACCCTCCATTCTATCTAGATGAAATGTGTCTCCTCTGTTGGTGTCTTCCCTTGCAGGAATTCAGAGGTGTTAGAAGCCAGCTTCCAACCTGGAGCACCTACAGCACTTGCTATGGCCAGATCTCCAAAACAGATGTTGTGTTACACATGGCACCACAGGGTCAGTTGAATGAGGCTACCAAATCACCTGTCTCTGCCCTGGGCATTGGTGGAGGAGAGAACAGAGAGGGGAAGAGAGCTGGATTTGGGTTCCGGGTCTGAGCTGGAAAGGCACTGGGTTTTGCTTTCCCATTTTGTGTACTTCTTGTCTTGCAACTCTTGTGTATACAGCTTTGTTACATGTGAGCAGTTATGGCTTTCAGTTACTGGTAATTCAGTTCCATTTCTACTTTCAGAAGCTCCTTATCAAGCTCAGTTCCTACTAGCCCAAGAATTCTGCCTCCTACCCTTGCATTTGCTCAATCTTTTCTTCTCCTTTGTCTGACCAGATGTTCCCTTGTGATGCTCAACTTATCCAACAAGCCTTCCTTCTCAAGGAGCCAGATTACTTTCAAAGTCTGTCTATTGACCATTGTGTGGATCCTGAAGCTCATGGCTACTTACATATCAGGGGATGCAATCCAGCAGAGGCAACTAACTAATCACCCTGAATAACCAGGTGGATCACTCCAAAACAAGACACACTGGCAGTGGGAGTCTGTGTGTAGGACCTCCAAGAAACTGAATCAAGGCATGGAAAAGCTGCAGTAAGCAACGAGGATTCCAAGTAGTAAGCAATGAGGATTCCAAGCAGTAAGAGTGATCAGAGGTTTGGGGAGTATGGAAGAAAAGCCACTCCAGAATTAAGCTATTGCTGCCCAGGGGATTGCTATTCTTACTCATCAGAAATTCCCAGAACCCAATGGCACTCAGTTAATGTTGACCTCCAGGGCAGGACTACGCAGTATAACTGGTCATTCCAAGTAGCCTTGATAAATGTGTTGCTGCCAGAAGACAGGAATGTGTTTTAAACAAGTTCAGGTGTCCTGTTACATTGCAGAACATAATCCTAGTTTGCGTATACACACACATCAATTTCTATTGCATGATACGTGCTGGATCTACTTGTGTACCGTGGATCTTCCCCACTCCACCACTGCTCCCAAATCCTTGACCATCATTTAGGAACATCTTAATAGAAAAAGCCAAAATTAGTTTTGTACAAATAGAGTTGGTGGATGCTACTGGCTTGTGCTTTTCCCAACCAAAAATTAACTTCTGATGATGCTGAAAATCCCATTAAGTCTACTATTTTGAAAAATAAAAGTTTGAAATATTTTTTTTTCCAGTTAGAAGAAAAGCCTGGCTCCCTTTGCTGAGCATATTAAATACCTTACTTAAATAGCTGAAAACAAATGTCCCTTTAAAGCAGCACCTAACATGCTGAAGAAATCAGTTAGTCTCTGGCCAAGGGCTTTCTATTAGCTTTGTTTATTACATATAAAGGACCCTTTGTTGCAATTACACACAAAAAGCAGATTCCACAGCATTTGGTCTTGCATGCCTATTTTCTCCATAGTTTTATTTACCATTCTTAAAAAGTATAAACAGAGAGGCATGTGTTTATATATTTTGAAGAGCATATTCCCCCATGCTCTCCAAGAGACTTCTTTGAATACTCTTTCACCATTTGCAATTGTGCTTTTGGAAGTTTTAACAATATTTGTTTCAGATAAGTTTATTTTTGTATGATTGATTGAAATCTCAAGCTGCAATTAAGAAAATTGCAGTGAGAACCATTAAAGGAATAGCGTCATTCTCTCCCCTTCCCACTAAAATGTCAGGTTTCAATGTCACCGCAAGATAACCCAATCGCGTGCTTGTACACCATTCACCCGGGCTGGAATAAGTGTAAAACTGTCTGAAGTACTAATTACAAATGACTAGAAATAATGACACGCAGCAGAAGGAAAATGAAAGACCCCAGTCCTTGTTACTTACCCACCAAGGTGTGTATGCGCAGTAATGCGGGTTATTGTGAAGCAGCCTATTTAGCAAATATACAAACATCCATCCCCACTTGTAGATTAGCCTCAGTCCCTCCCCCAACTCCCTCTGTCTCTCTGCCCTTTCTTTCTCTCCAATTATAAACCAGCACCAGGTTTTCTCATCAGCCATCTCCATGTCTCCAAATGGCTTTTCAGTGTCAGGCCTATCAGGAAATTAACTCATCATGCAGTGACAGCTGCTAATTTTTTCCCCTTACATGTCAGATGGATCGCCTGCTGAAGCTAATAATGAATCACCAATCCCTGATTAGAAGGTGCTTCCGAAACATATAACTGCCATCTGAGCTAACTTTTTTCTTCATATAAAATGATATCACCCTAGAGGAGTAGAAAACGAATTGTATTCTTCAACAAGATGGAACAGCCTGTTTGAGCGAGCCGTGCGCTATCTCAAATTATGGGTTATTGTTGCTCAGTAAAATAAGTGAAAACTCACAGCTCTTCTTTGTTTTGCCAAAAGAATGACTTTTTTTTCTCACTTGAATTTACTTAGTTTCAAATTTCAGGAGTGGTTTTGTCTTCACTCTTCTCTCTTTTTTATTCTGTTTACAGGTTTTGCACTTAGGAAGCCTCCTGAGCAGGGAAAGTTGGAGAAAAGCCCCAGAAGTTGCTTTGTGAGGCCTGTGCCTACCACAACACCAGCTCCTTGTACTGCTCTGCCAGTAGGTCTATCCCCATGATTTTCTGAAAGGGGCTCAACTGCATTTTAAGCACAGGTTCAGCTCAGGGCCAGCCCGAGGCACAAGAACTTTTGACACACAGAGATTCCTACAGCGATTACACAAGCTGAATCCACTGCCCACTAAGATCACAAATGTATTTCTTCCAGAACACACAGCCAACATTTCTGGTATTAAAGCAGCATTTATAAATGACAGCAGTGCTTGCAGCACTATGCAATCCACAAGTGCATACCTTAGCACATCAACTCCCTGGCTCTGGCTCATCTCACTTCCTTAGCAAAGGGCAGCTGGTAGTCAGGCAGAATGGTATGTAGCTGTGGGCACTTTGGGTTATGTTGGGTTTTGGGTTCTTTTCATTTTGTTTTTGTTATAGGAAATATTTCTTTAAATATAGTTTCCAGCTATCTGTTATCTCCCATTTCTCCCCAAAGATGGAGCCTGTATTCTGGGGCCAGGAGACACTGCCTCTGAAGGTGTATATCTGATTCTTAAGAAATGGGGGGGTGAGACTGCTTGCCAGAAATATCTCTTCTTCCTCTTTGTTTTCACTTAGGGCTTTTTTGTTCACTCTTGGTGGGGGTCTTTTTGTTTTGTTTTTTTGCATTATTACTTATTTTCCCCCTGTATACTAGTTCAATGCTTCTTAAACACTTTACCTGTTTGGCACCATCACAGCATGATCCAACTTTATTAATGCTTATTCAGAATGGATAACGAAGAGAAAATGAAGCCGGTGGCTCTGGCAGTCAGAACACCAGAAGGCAACTGACATGGGAATACTGTACCCTCAACAATCGCTTCCACTACAGCATAGCCCTTGAATTCTCGGGGACACAGGCAACTGAAGGTGCTCAAACCAAACAGCAAACACACTTTTAGGAGCGACTGGCTGCCTGGCCTGCATAGGCTTCTTAAATCCACACCACACAAGTTCTACGATGCTCTGACAGTGGACGCTACCTGTGCCAAAGGGCTCCTGCAGCCTCAGAGCCTGCTCCCAGCCACACCAGCACCACATGGCCCTGGGGGGAGTCATGTCCTTTTCAGATGCTGCTCTATTCTGAGTGCCTCCCCCCCAGCTTCCTAATCTTCCCTGCTCTCAGAGGGAGGCAGAGGAACACTGGGAAGATCCATAGAGCAACCCAGCTCATCTCCTCCCAGTTTATGATATGGGACAATGCCAGGAGCTCTGGCATGGGAGGGAGACAAATGCCAGAGTTTTAGTATGGGGTTGAGACAGTGCCGTGGAGTCCTTAAGCAGGCTGACAGTACAGGAAAGAACGTCACCCTTGATTTCTAATGTTACATTTGTAGGGCGCTAATAAGTTAACTTTAAAGTGTACATTAAAAAGAAGGGGAAAAAAAAGCCTAGGAAAATATTAGCTCTCCTGATCAGGCTGCACTCAGAGAGAAGTATCGTTAACCTGAGCTCCCAGGTAATTACAGCACACGGTAGGTTAGTGAATCCTTTCCAATGCTCCCACGAACAGGAACACCTACCACTGGGGGTTTTTTTTATGCAAAGGTCTGCTCTTTTCATTGTGCATACAATGTGATTGCTGGTTTGACACTGCAGGCTACACTGGTTTTATGAAGGATTAAATGCCACCTGAGACATATTTATCCTAAATAAATCACAAATGGTAAACTGCAGCATGTCAGTGTCAACATCCTGTACTGCAGCAGAAAGGTTAGCCATACAGGACTAAGCACAGCGAAGAATTAGCATCCAAGCTGCAAGACCACAGGGCTACAGTTAACAGGAGAAATGATCAAGAAGAAATATTTCCACTGAAAAACATTCAGTTTTTTGAACATCTGTGAGAGTCTTGCAGAGGGCCATCATTTTGTAAAGGTCACCTTTTTCCTGATAACAAACGGGAGTTGATCCTGTCACTGTTTGCTGAAGACAGTATTTAAGAGTAAGTGAACAGCCTGTCACTTTTAAGAAAGATGAGCAAGTCAAACTCGGCTAATTATGAATCTTGATGTCTAACTTGAAATTTACTTTTTTGGGGCTTTGACAAAGACACAACCTCAATTCTTGGAAAATAATAAAATTTGAAAAATAATAATAATAAGAGATAAAAAGACAGAAGGATCTTATAGCCCCAGAATGAGGCACCTTTTCTCAGCAGCCCTATTAGAAAATACATTTTTAAACAGTTGCTTCAGGAAGGAACTACTGTTTTACCTCACCCCAACTTTCTTATAGTTGATAATTTTAAGATATTAAACATGATAGGAAACCCAGTTATCTCTAGAGTCAGCATGGCTTATACCCTAAACACTTATACAATTATATTAAGCATGCATGAGGCACACTTCAGAAATTAGATTCTTTTATCTTTATCTATCTAGTGAGCTAGAGGAGAGAAAAGAGAAAAGAGAAAATACACAGACACAACAGATAGCGTTTGTTTGCTCCTGCTGAATGCCAGTTCTGTTTATTGTTTCATATTAAAAATCATGATGCTTCATTTTAATGCTAACATTTTATTTGAAAGACAAAACAAATAATCCCCAAACCTTGCCAGTTTATATTTTACAATTTTTCTAAAGAAACAAAACCAGTTTTATCATGAAACAAATCTTTTCAACACGAACTTGAACTGAACAATTGTAGTATATCCACAAGTAAATAACTGACATTCTGGACGAAGCAAGAAATACAAGGTCACCTTTCCCCCCCCTACTTGTTAATGTCAATGTCAGAATTTTCTCTAAAAATCCCCATAACATTTCAGAAGTAGCTCACCAAATGAACTGCAAAATGGTATTTATATGAAGCACTATTTATAAGAAAAGCAAAACACTGACAGTGACAATATTTTTTTCAAGAAATGCACATTTCTTATGTAGGACTCTCATCTAAAATTAAGTGGAAGTTACAGGCATCGAGTTCTTCTTCCCAAATATGTATAACCAAGGATTTTCTGACGTGCAGCTTTTTTGAGCTCTTCTTTAGGGAAAGTCTTATGTGATACCATGAAAGAGTAAACTACTATGAAAAGTTTCATTTTAGATGCAAAAAGTCCTTATTTTGACAACATATTTTTAGCCAAGGGTGTATTAAAGTAAGATTTTAGAAAACAAAATGTCACCTGCTTTTCTTTAAAATGAAGAAGGGCCCTGATTACTTTATGTAAGCTTACCTGTTCGCCTTGTTATTGTGGGGCTTGTATTTTTTGCATATTTATCTGTTCACAAAATGTACATATAAGTGCAATTATTTTACTCCTGTGATTATGTTACACAAAAATGACAGAAGGCAGGGAATTACCCTGAGATAAAACAACATTAAAAAAAAATCAACAAAGAAAACAGTGAACAGAACAATTCCTACTTTGGGACGGGGGCCTATTATCCTGTTATCCTTTTATCCTAATATGCTTGTTTTATAATAATCCCATATAATAATTCTTAGAACTATTGTAACAAAATTGTACTATCCTTTTCAGTGAACTCCTCCTATTAGCTGATCTTCACTTCCTGAAGAGTGCGTATTTGTTACCTGGCTAGGAGGACATTCTACTGAGAAGGCTTTACAGAAAACATTCCAGGAATACAGTGCCTCCATGATTCTGGTAATATCCAGCTTTGCCCTGAATCCAGCCTATGAGGTGAAGCTCTTCATGCTTCCTGTACTTTGTTATAATCTCTCTGGCCTTGAATTACCTGTGAGCCACCCTCTGTATAAATGACCATGCTTGCCAACTGTTCTCTTGCTCCATCAGGGGTTACAGCTTCTGCTTTTAGAGCAGTACCAGCCTGCAAAATGTCTTGAGACCCAGCTGTCTCTATCACAGCATGTGAGTACACACCAGGCTCATCCTGCATGTCTGGTGGCAATTCTGTGACGATGTAGTGGGTTGCACCTTCAGAGAAGTCACCATCAGAGCCCTGAGACATGGCTTGAGCTAATTCTTCACTCACAATAATCTGTGATATTTGCCCATCCGACTCAACTAAATCCATGTGTTCACTTTGGACACTGAGTGTGTGGCTACCAGCTTCCTGCATAATTATCTGAGAGCCTTCTCCAGCTACCATATGCACAGTCCCTTCCTCATTTACGATGACCTGAGTGACACCTTCTTTCATCAGCTGGTCGGCTGCAGCTGTATCACACACAGCAAACTGTAATACTCCTTGGACCATATTCTTGAAGGCAGCCTGAGCTCTCTCCTGAGACGCAATTATAGCCGATGGGTGCATGACCCGTGTCACTACTTCCATAGGTTTGGTATCTTCCTGAGTCTCCTGAACTTTGTGGAACATTTGTATTTCTTGTCCCTCTGCATCACTGGGAACGTTGGGCATCTCAGGGTTTGGCATTTGCAAGAAATCTTTGTGACTAGACTTGCTTCTGTCAAGGAGTCCAGATTTGTTTTCTGTTTCACCCAGCTCTGTTACAGCACAAAGCAGGGCATCTAATGCCGAGGAGGATTCTGGAGGATTGACTGTAGCTTCAGAAGCATCTAAAACTTCTTGTTGCATTATCTGCTGCAGTACAGTGCTACTGGAGTCAGGAACCGCATCTATTTGAACGGCCTCCTCCATATCAGCTCCTGTTCCTTCCACCACTACCACCTGTGTTGCACCATCTGCTAACTGCTCGGTAAGTATCTGCCCTGGAACCACACTACTCACGTGGGAGCCGTTTTGGTTTGTAGCTATGACTTGCCCATCCTCTGTGATATGGACCACCCTGGCCATCTGACCAGCCATTGCTAATGTCTGAAGGGTAGCCACTGCTGTTTCTTCCACAGAGGCATCAATGGCAAAGTCACTGTCATATCCTTGAATAATAATAAATTGCTGAACTTCCTCAGGTGACTGTGGCTGTCTTCTACTGCCCCGAAAGACCTTCTCCTTAACTGGAGAAACCTCTCCCAGTGTTGCTGCGGTAAAAGGACTTGCAGTTTCCACAAAGGTTGCTCCTTGCCCCTTAAGTCGGCACTCATAGGACTTGGACACAATGCCTACAAGATAAAATACGCTGTTAACATGGTATCATGGCAAATATCAGTTCATTACTTTAACAAATTGTAGCTCGAATGGAAAGAAATTCCTTGACGATTTTCAGATTTCACTGGTAGAAAACACAGGTAAAACGAGCAAATGAACAAAGCCAATTTGCATGTTTTCCAAATCAAATATTTACAGGATGAAATAATTGCTGAGTTTAACCATTCTTCAGCTTATTAACAATTTAAATGTGTTTTTTAAAATATCCTATATAAAAAAGCCCAAGTAAATACAGTATGCAGTTAAAAGCCATTAACACATCTTTTACAGAAGATCCTATTGGTGACATTTCAGTACTTCAGTAATGAATTTTAGGATCGTATATTACATTAAACATATCTGGGTTTGAAAAACTGTGGCTGATCATCTCAATACCCTGCTTTTGTTGGTGAGGTAATTGCCATGCTGTCATTTTGATGCCATTGTTTTCTCCTTCATTTCCTACTGAGAATCATCTCCAGCACCCCTGACTGACTCAGTCACTAGCCTAGTTACCTGGAGAAAAGACCCAGTAGCTTTCTTTCCCTAAGCAGGATATTCTATATATTATCCAGAGAAACCTCGATTACGCTTCCCAATTATTTCTACATGAAATCAATTAACAAATTATAATACATGTAACCTCCATATTCCAACTGCTTGCTCTGCCACTTGGTCTGGTTTTGTGTCATTGAAGGTTTCCTTCTCAGTTCTCATCGCTAACAAGCTTCAGGAAGGCAAATGGTGCCCACAGCTGCACAAAGTCAAGCCCACCATTCTCAAAACATGGCCTTACGTGTTTTTGGGAAGACGTAACTGAGAGCTGTGACCACCAGCTTAGTGGATTTCCTTGGAAGGACAGCTCTAGCACTCACTGTCTTCCCATGGCAGTGCCACTCGGAAGTATCCATGGAGCTACTGCATGTACTGGGAAGTAAGCTTTGGGCCACAACCAATGCACACAGAGAAAAAAGTGGGTCCTGGACACTGGGAATGAGGTGAGAGTCTAATGCCAGACAGGCCTTGGGAAGGCTGACTAAGTCCCTGATGCTCAGACTACCCACACCCACGCTCCAGTTCAAATTCACCTACACAAAACTGAAATCACATCTCTGGAATAACAGGTGTAGTATCTTATCACTAACACAAATAGCTATGCCATTGCTTGCTTAGGATAAAACAGACAAGGAAAAAAACCTGACTTTTACAATCAAATTTCAGTCTAGAACTGTACCGTCCAAGCCACTTCTAGTGAACGCTGTACTCCATTGACATCAAGAGACTAAGAAAATTATACTAAAGCTGGTCTAACTGCTTTCACCCAAAGCATAGAGCTGTCAGGCCCTGATCACATAGAGGAATAAATGGGCTGTAAAAACCAGACTAATTTGCTCAAAGGTAAGTTCTCATTTAGAAGCTGTGTTACTCCAAGACTGAGTAGTTGGCACCTTGCAGCCTCTAGCAACTTGATACGCTAAGGCACATATCAAGCTAATATTCCAAAGTAACATCAATGCTTAGAATACTGAGCTCTTATATTGGTATCTATCTATCTAATCTATCTATCTATCATCTATCTATCTATCCATCCATCCAACCACCCTTTCTTTTATTATCACTCTTCTAGTGGAGAACTGTACTGTGAAGCACATAAGTAATTTTGTCAAGCTGAAAGGTTGCAAATCACCTTCACAAGTCTAAACTGATGTTATACAACTTTCTTCATCTTGGTTTTCAAGGCAGGTTATCTTTGGAAAAGAAAATTAACAGTTTAAACTATTAGAGTGTTTCCAGGTGATGCTGTATGATAAATTTGGCACATGCAATTGAAGTACATTTTGTCAGGTATAAGCAAGAAGGAAGTTTACCGTGGACTGACTGGTTCTTATCCCCACTTTTCCTGTGCTCTCTGTAGGCACTGACATTCACAAGACCCCCCAAAGAGCAGAAAAATAGGAAAGGGAAATCAACATAAAATGACAATTGTCTTAGCTCCTC
This sequence comes from Pipra filicauda, assembly GCF_003945595.2. NCBI lineage: Eukaryota > Metazoa > Chordata > Aves > Passeriformes > Pipridae > Pipra > Pipra filicauda. The sequence goes on along the minus strand of NW_024104643.1, from coordinate 5,338,487 downwards.
CACATTTTATAACAGAGTAGAAGTAATTAATTCTCTCAGGAATCTTGCTTTGTTGACATGATAAAAGAGGAGTCTGGCAGTGATGTGGCACAAAATCAAAATAACTCTACAAATCATGCATTTTCCACTGGATTTCAAAATCAAAATAACTCTACGATCATAATTTTCACACACACACACAGAGTAAAATCATGACATCTTTCCCCTAAGATCATGGTAATTTATGTACGGGACACAGCATCCCTGTGTTGAGGAGAAACTCTGGTCTGGGGAAGGGAAAGAAAAAGGGAATTCATCCTGTTTTCACCTCCTCAAATAAATGCTGTGCCTGCAAATCTATGCAACTCCAGTCTTTACTGTGCAATTGAATGGGAAGTCTCCTGGGTGAAGAGCTACCCGGTGAATCCCTCGCAGCACTGATAATTATGCCATTCTGACTGCTTACTTAATCTATTTGAATCCAGAGGTGAGTTAAGCCACTTCCCGACCATTAAAGTAAACTACATGGGTAAATACTGCTGTCACTAAGGGGTGTGATGAAGCTTAACTACACCAACATCTTAACCTCAGCTCAGTGCAACCCCAGCTATTCCATCACAGTTCATAAATGCGATTGCAGGTCCATCTTTTGATTCAGCAATTTAATAACTTCGAGTGCTGTCAGTACTGCTTTGAAAAATGGCTCCTATAAAATGTAACAGCCTCAATCAGATTGTAAAAGATTCACCCACTGAAGATTCTTCCATTTCAACTATAATGAATTAATGTTGAGCTGTGTAGAAGTTCAAGTGTCATTTAAACTAATGTGAATCTACTGTAACTTTAAATTTTAACTGGACTATGACCAAGAATTTACTGGGAACATCGACTTCAATTTTAGTCATTTTTCATGGTAAATATGAATTGCAGATTTTACCAGTTTTCTTTTGTTTTAACACTGTAAAGCCAAGTTGGGCAGATATTTAGAAAACAACATATTTTGAGGCTTAGCCGCCATTTTTATAATGAAGCTCTGCTATCCAACACAACATTTGCAGGAATTTTTATGTATTTAAGAAACATGTCACATTATTGGACTGTATGTAGCAACAATCATGTTGTCCCAGTAAATTCAGCCTGCTTCTCACCCCCTCTTAAAAGTGGGTAAAGAGAAGGGGTAAGTGTTGGCTGACACGGCAAACATAAGCTGGAATACAAGCCCACATTAATATTAGGAAAAGTGGACTTGTTGCTGATTGCATGTCACGGCAAATTAAAAAGATACACAAACAGGCATTAAAATGACAAAATATAATGATATGAGAGCTCATATTCAGACAATTTGTAAGGAGGTGTTTCATATCTAGGGGTGCAATGATCACAGAATTGGTTTCTTTCCAAGAAGTCTGTCATTTCAGCAGAGCCATTATTTATCAGTTGGAGTCCTGAGTGACTGTTAGTTTTTTATTTGAAAATGTCAGGAAATTTTAGACATTAAATCCATATTTGCAGGTTATTTTAATTCTCTGAGACCACAGACTCCTGAAATAGGGCTAAAAGAAATGCTTTGATGTTTAATGTGCTTCTGGGAAACTACAAATAGGGCTTAGTACCTTTTTCCCCTCTCTCTTACTCAATACCTGACTTCCTTTTGTGTGTCTGTTTTATTCTTTTGTTACTGTCATCATTTGTTCCCCACAGAATAAATACCTTATTCTTTTGTTAAGCTTACATTTAATTAAAATGTACAGGATTTGTGCAGTAAACTCGAATGAAACAAATAAAACAAGGGCCCCCTCTCTTGAAGGCATACGTTGTGAATGAAAAATGTCATTACAGACTAAAAAATTTTGCAGTAAACAGGGCCTACAGAGAGAAGTTTCCCCCGTAATGACATCCATAAAATACACAAATGGCACTTTTAGTACCATCCTGAATATGGCATTTTCTGTGCTCTACACACAATCTAAATGGTTTGATCATAGAGCATAATACTCCATTGGGTTTATAGAACAATCAATGTTCCATAAAATGATGTATTTATCCAATAGTAGGCTCAGCAGTTACTGGTGTATGACATTGTAGGACACTGGCTTTGTACTGTTCAGCAGCACACATGCTGGCTGTAAAACTTATCTAACACTACTTCAACAACTTCATCTCATCTGTGTCAAGTAATTTGTTGAAGCCTCAGCTTGGTTTAAAAAAACTTGTAATAAAAATTCATAGAATTTTCAGGAGAATGAAAGCTGATGACAATAGAAAGGTCACATTGTGGCGCCACTCATGGGGTCGGGGGTCAGCCGCAGTTCTAAAACAGAAAGTAGATTTCATGCATCGTGTAGCAGATAAAGATGGCATTAAGGAGACTTGTCTCAGAAAGGAACGCGTAATGCGTTAGGAAGGTCTGGGCTAATATTATATGTAAAGCACCGCTTTGCTCTCAGCCAGCAGCCTCTTTAGAATTCTAATCCTTCCCCAAAACTTGTAGCAAGTGGTTGTGTGTGGTGAGGCTGGGCTGAGGACATCCTTCACAAGGTGCACTTTAGGACAAAGCAGTAAGTCATAAATGAAATAATCTATTATGACGACGGAAATGATCTGCATTTACACAGCAAGCTTAAAACAGCTATTTTTCCTTTTCTGAAGAAGTTCTAGGAGGCCTGATTTACAGCCTCCTATTTAGTAACACTTAATTTTTCATACTTTGGTGATGAGGTATGTTATTTAATGACACAAACAAATATTTTGTATCTATTAAAATGCAACGAATATTAAATAACATGAATGCAAGAAAATTTCTTTCAATTAAATACAATCTTTAAGAAATTTAAAAGATACAAAAAATTCAACTTATGTCTGGAATCACTTGAATGAGCAACTGATTTTCTTATTTTAAAAGCTATTGTCTACATGGCAGCACAATATTTTGAATGGTACGGTAAGTCCACCATTCAAATTTGTAAGGTAATAACTTACACCTTCATCAAGCTACAAGTTCCTCCTCTTTTTCCTTTCAATTAAATTTTTTGTTATGATCTTTACTTCAATTAATTAAGTGCAGTCTGAGAACTGTGGCATAATGTCATAACTTTGGGATTACCTGGATTTTTGGAGGCCATAATAATAAGATGCATTTTTCAGATCTCTGTTCCTTGGCCATAGTAAAAACTATTCTTTATCATTTGTAAGGCTTTTATGTGCAAGCAATGCATGGGCCAGCATTTTTTAAACCAGCTAGTTAAGCTACTAAATAAGAGGTTGTGAAGGCTCATTCATGTCTTCTGTTGAAGGAAAGAAAATACGATGGGTCAAACCGAGAAGTGAAATCAATCAGCAACCCAAAATGGCCCTTGTTACAACTATTATGTCCACAAAGGCAGCAAATATTTGTAAAGCAGTACAAATAACTATACCTATAGGAGACTTAACCATCTCCCTAAGAGGCATAAAAAAAAAAAATCCACCACTGACACAAAGTACATAAATCTCAAAAGATACCAATCCAGCAAGACTTTTGTTTCTTTCAATATATTATTATTGTAAAAAGAAAATTAAACAAGAAAAATCCCCCCACTTCCCAGACAATGTTCATAGTTCATTTTATACTTAAAAATACAGTACTGTCATGTTTCAACGCTGAAACTCAAAACATCCTTAGTTTCTAGCTTTGTCCTTAACCACTCAATCATGTTTGGAAACTTCAAGGTCTTCTAAGAACTGCTTGAATAAAGGACCAAGTTTTAACGTTCCAGTATTTTAAAAAGCAGCAGATATCCTTTAGCTTTCTTAAAATGCAAAAGAAAGTACTTTTGTAATATATTTTCTTTTGAAAAACAGACTGAAATTTCCTGCTTGCCATTTTTACCTTCCACACCTTACAGAACTATGATAACAGCTACAAAAAGACACAATAAAAAAACAACCACCAAAATAAACAGCCAAGCCATTCAGGTAGGGTGTTCAGGCAGTTTGTTTGGTTTCGTTTAGTTTCCCTCCAGTGTCCAATTAACCTTTGGGAAAAGGCATTCTCTGGAAAAAATTCAGTTTCTCTTTTCCTGCACTCAAGGTCAAAAATGAATACTATAGAGCCCAGTGTTACAGAAGCTATGCAAATGAAAAGTATACATACGAAAATTCCCACTGATGGTGGCAAACGTACAGTGTTAACGTGCAGAACCTACAACTGCCTAACCTGCACAGCAACCAGTTTTCTCGTCAACCTCTTTTTCTCTTTACCTGTTTGCCACCGTGCCAGCTTCTTTTCTCAACTCTGACGTGTGAGCAAAAACCTCACTGTGGCATATACAGCAATTACCTACACAGGCAAGCAGCATCAGGAATGTATTTGGAGTGTTTCAGCTATCTCTTCCAGTGCAATTTAGCAGCTTGAGATGAGGAGAGCCAGCCTGGACATTTCTTGGCAGTCCGGCTTCAAAGCCTACTCTGGCCCTCCGTTTGGAACAACTGACATTGATGATACATGGACGCGCTTTTTCTGTTTTATCCCCCGCAGTGCATCTGTAAAGTGCATTTTTAGCACTTCTAAATCAGAATCCCAATTTCAAGGGGTTCTGGTTGTGCTTGGTAAAACCAGAGATTTCTGTTTCCTAGGTAGAGAGAACATACGGTATAATAAAAAAATAATATGAACACTTATATGTGTCTTAGGGAAACTACAAATCAGGGGAAAAAAAACCCCAACAGCTCTGCTCATAAGGAAAATGATCTAGATTTCTGAAATAGGTCTAGTTCCAGACAGTAATGGCTTTGTCAAAAAAAGAAAAAAAAATCCTTTTTGTCATTATTATCTCAGCAAGAGTTTTTGTTTTTCAAGAATACATACATTTAGATCCTGGTCTTATAAACATTTATTTATCAAGAGTACTGCTTACTGCCATAGTTAGCCTCAATAGTCTCAAAGGGACTAAACATGGTAGCTTGCATTATGCATTGGGTTTGCATAATCAGGCCCTTGGGATTAACAATTCTGAAAATGGCTGGCCTTCCCCAATGTTAGATGTACATATATGCACTAAAGAGAACAGGCACTTGTAAGAGACACCTAAAATAAAATATCATGTTATTAAACGACCAAGCAGAAATTATATTCTTCGGCATACCTATCAAATACGAGTATCACGATTCTCTGTATTTATCTATTCTGATTTATGCACCTTTTGAGTAAAAAGAAGCACCTGTTCTTTGCTCAAGGGCACATCTCAACCCATTTGAAAAGCACAGCAGTTTTTAGGGAGAATGCTTGGGAATAACTACAAGTTTCCCCAGTTCTTTTTGTTAGTTAAGACAGCAAAAACTACCATTTCAAATGTGATAGTCATATCTGTATTTCATTTAGAAACTCAACTACATTACAGTGTATATTCATATCTTTCCAGAGTAAATTATGAGAAATAACCATTTGTCTTCATTGTAGACACTTTTGCATGTATAGTAGAAAACAAACCTCTATTCAATAACTGCACAGAGGCACCATTAAAATCAAATTTACAGTAAACAGAACCTGCAGCTGGGGTAAAACACTAACTGTTAGTATTTTAATTATCAGCAAAGCTTTCGGAGGTCTAACATCTGCTCATAGCCAAATGACAGCAGCTGCTTCTGTACACTTAAAACAACATGAATTTCTTCTATAAATATTAAAATGAATTGTATGTTGTGTGTTCATTGTGGCTATATTCCTGGTAAGCTGTTTAAGTATATAGGGTATTTCGAACTTCTTTCTTGTGGCAAATTCATAAAGGGCTGACCTCCTCAAAAGAATGAGAGGCAAAGGCAGCAAAAATTCTTGAGTCTGTAAATTGAAAATGTTTAGAGGCAGTACTAGAGGTCACCCTCTGCCAAGACGCTGCTAGTAAATGCTAAAAAAACATCAGCGATAAGTTCTGATCATTGTGCACTACAGTAACTTCAAGGACAGGACTGCTCAGCATGCAAAGTGTCAGGAGTCTATGGAATGGCTTATATCAAAAGCTAATGCTCATCTAATAAGTAAAGCAATTAATGCATTATCTTATCTTGGAAAAAAAATGTTCTGTTTCAATATCCAAAGCATTGGAGGAGATGAGTATACTCTCTTCTGTGGACTTCATAAAAATCATACTGGAATGAGCCCTGATTTGTATGATTAGAAGCAATAAACTGCCGGGAAGAAGGAGCTATGCTAGGCCAATAGAAGATCGGCTCTTTTTGCTAGAGAGGGTAAGCTTCATAACTTAATTTTGAACCTTTTTATCTAGGCACTGATGTATAGTTGCTATCTTCCTTTTTGTCTCTCACCTGCTTGGGAATACAGTAAAGAAAATTGGAGGAGTGACACACATTTAGTCAAGAGATGGAGTCTGGAAAAGTGAGAGGAAGAGAGCATTACAACCAGTTTCAGAAGAAAACAAGGTTTTGTTTTGTAGTTTTCACTTTACAGACTTTCAGTGGAGAAAGATCCTTTGCTTTTATAGCATCAAGTGTAACACCGGTGGCATATCATATTTATATACTTTTGCAATAGATCTACAGCTGGAAAGGATCACTATAATAATTTAGTCTGAAAGCTGCAGGTCATGCCAACCTGTGTTTTGAAAAAAAAACCCCAACATGATTAGACGCTTCGGCCTTACATGTGTAACCACAACAGAGGATCAGCCACCAGTGCAGCTGTATTTGGCACAGAGCATAAGATAAAGGTGAATTAATTGTCAAGGCAGTTCCCAAACTTCTGACATTAGATTTCCCACGCCAAAAGCCAGTCTCAGTGCCAGGGAAACAACATCTGAGGAGGAGGGAATAGGGCTAGTTATAGGTGGTACAGTTACAATGCACAGGCCTTCCCCCTTTGCTGGCCCCTTGCTTCTCCTGAGGCACTGACAGCATCAAGGTTTATCATGCCCAAAATGACAAGTGTTGAAATACATGCTGATTTTTCAGCTCAGAGTGTCACAGTAATGCTGGGATTACTTAGGAAGAGTGCAGCAGGGGTACATGCTGGTTCTGGGAGGTGGAATGGGAAACAGAGGCTAGAGAGATGGGTAACTCTTTTATACCACGTTCAAGGGTCGTGTTTGTGACAAAGTCTTCTTTTCATAATTCACCTCTGGTGAAGGATGGAAGCAGCATGTTTCCATAATATCTTCAAAGGAAGAGTTGCTCACATAATTGACCCTTCTGCTGACAGAAATATATTTTCAGTGCTATTGATAGAGTAGCGGTGTCTTAAATGCGGTGTCTTCCAGGTTTAGGAAGCACTAGGCAGTAAGTAGATCAGACAGAAGACACCAAAGCTGGTGCTTTCTGAGTCATTGCTAAGCACACCGATACTGGAGCTGCAAGATGGTCTGTGTGTCTGGGCTGCAAGGGAAGTGCAAAGTAAACTGTTGCACTGCAGCTCTACCAAAGTGCTCAGAAGCTCCTTGCTCAAGTTGCTTCCACTTGGCTGCAAAGTCATGTGTCCAAGAGCTGCATAATTTCCATACTATTCTGTTGACAAGTTGTTGGTTAGCTAGAGGTAGAAATCAACTGCTTTTAGATGGCATATGGAGTTAATACTAAATTGGAAGGAAGCAATAACATCAATACAAAGAAAAAACAGATGTAACATAAGTAAATATGAAAATATGCAAGATTCAACTTGTGCTACTGCATGCTAGCACTTGTGGAAAAAGGAAATATGCAAAAATGATATTCAATGAGAAAGGAGTCCCTTGAGAACTGAAATGCTGAAGAAATTTAAAGAATGACAGTGTTCATCAGATTACATGTGAGTTTATAAAATGTAAAACAGGAAAAGAAAACAGGCCAAAGCAATTTTTAATTGCACATTCTAAGGCACGTCCGCTGCACATTGTTCCAGTATGGATACAACTTGACCTCTCTTGGGGAGAAATCTTGACTAAAGAATATTCCGAATACTGAAATAAGAACAACTAGAAGGCTAAGTTGAATGGAAATATTGTATTGCATATATTCTACCTACATAAACTGAAAATGTTGGAGAGACAAGAAAATTTTTGTCTCTATTGGATAAGAATAATCTGATTTTGATGAAAGACTAGAATATTCATGTCATACTGCAGGAAGATGGTTAGACATGGTGAGCAATGGAAAGCCAATTCAGCTACCTTGTCTACTTCCAGGTGCCAGGGTGATAAAGCTCCCAGATGGAATAAATAGAAGGTACAGTAGTTGAGAGTATGACTTAACCCGACTCATCCCCATTTATACTGCACATCCATTTTATCTCAGAACAGTTCAGTGAAATGTAGCATGAGATCCTGCAGTAACTATTTAGTTACATTTGTAAACAATTCTATTCTGAACTGAAGTTCACCCAAGACTGCGGCGCCTTAAGTCTTAAAAAGCCAAAGAATTTGCAATGACTGTCAATCATATGAAGCACGAATCCCAGTCAAATATGGACTAGTAAACAACCCCTGCAACCCTGTCAGGTCATTTCATTAGCTCTTATTTTTTTCCTTCCTGAGACCCAATTTAGACTAGGAAAAGAGGGAATATTGTAAAATTAATTAGCAATCACATTTTTCTAAAATATTTTAAATGCCACTTAGCTCTTAATTCTGATAGCACTTTTTCAAAGATTTATTATCTATATCTGTCTCCAACTGAAGCCAAGTAATGCTTAAAACCATGATAACTAGACAATGCCAAGTAATTTAAAAATATCATGGTTCCTAGTATACTTGTCTGTAGCATGATGCACAGTGCAGTGAATGTACTCCTTATTCTGCTGTTACATAGGACCTGGTACAGCATCATTAGTTTTAACATAAGTGGAGCCTAAACACATTTACTATTGCTGGAACTTAGTTCGCTTTTTTTTGTTACAGTAGACAAAATTTCAGAGGAAGTCATGATCGTTTCTGCGAAAGCAGTAAAGCTTGTGATATGTGACAAGACAGAGGCCAGGTAACACCCCCACCAAAAAAACCCCACCCCAGAAGCCTGGAGCTGGATATCTGGAAGATCTGATTTTCAAAACCATTAAGAAACCAACAGCTCCTGGTGACACTTTCATTAAAACATTCTTATTTCAGCTACCTTTCTTTTTTAATACTTTTTTTCCAGCTACCATAGTTTAGTGAACTAACAGTTTCCTAAATTCTGGCATGTGACAGACAAATCGCACAGGACTCATTGTGGTTTGTTATTTCAAATATGTGCAGATTAAGGAGCTTCAGAACAGCTCATGGCATCATAGGTTGAAACAGCTGCTACAAGTCTCAGGTCAGGCTTACTTACAGATTTTGTAGCTATAATTTTTCGTATGTGTTTCAGTGCTCCAAAACCCATTGAGGATCACCATTTATTTCAGTGTGTTTTAAGTACCCCTAAAACATAATTCAAGTACTACTACTGAAATAAAAAGACTCTAAGGCTATTTGAATTGTATTATTTTCTTTTGAAAAAGAAAATATGCATATCAAAATGTACACAGACAGAGCAAAAATTATATCACTAAAAGAACGAGCTAAAAGAAGTCCAAAAATAACGTTTTTTTTTTCTTTCACGTTACTTTTTTTTTCAGGGTCTCTTTCACAATACAGTGAATTTTATGCAAGATTTTTATATCTCTGTGCCTAAAGCTGATTTCCTCAATGCAGAATTAGGAAGCAAAAAAAAATTGGCCTGCTTTCCACTAGTGCTAGAATACGTAAGTGCAAACTGAACAGAACACATTTAAAATCTAATGGCATTTATCTACCCATGTGCTTCTAAAACTGTACCTCCTGAATTGCTCACAATTGGTAATATATTTATCACTAAATAACACCATAAAATGACAAAAGCCTTATTCTAACTTTTCAAGCAGAGAAGTGAAAAACAACAAGAAGTGTGTTGCCAGGGTCACATAAGAATTCCCAGGTGTGCTGAGTTCCAGCTTAATGCCTTAATCACAGCATTATCATTTCTTAGGAGAGCCTATTGTCAACTCCAAGAGTTGAGGTACTCCATTTACCCACCGCAAAGCCCTAGCCACATCATTGCAATTTTCCTGATAATGCCCTGTCAATGAATCAACCCCATGCTCATGAGCAGAGAGGAGTTCAGTGTCCATGTATCCTATAATGAGGAATGCCGGGCGGCAGTCTCTGCTGAGATTGTCATAGGTGTCCACTGATACCATCTGCAATTACAGAATTTTATGAGATGGAAACTGGTTCATTATGAGAAAGACTCAAGTCTACCAGCTCATTTCACAGATGTCAGATGGCAGACTTCCTGATCATTGCAATTCTTGCAAGTATATAAGGAAGGGCCTGTAGTTAGACTTTTGAGAATTAAGCATATAGCTAATGCTAAGCATAGGCTTAAATACTTTCCTATGTTGGATCCTGAGTTAGCCCCAGTCTAAGCCATTCAAAATAGGGACACAGATTCCTTAATTTCAGCTTCACAAACTAGGACTGCTGGCCAAACCAGGACTGCTAGTTCCCAGAGGAAGGAAGACACAAACTTAGCTAAAAATCACTTTTGCCCTCAGCCAAATACATCTCTCTCAGACTGATTTCAGCCTGCTTCTAACTAAGCAAAATGACTTCATGAACATGTTCAAAAGTATCAGCTGAATTCCATTTTGAGTTGTCATCAATTCAAATAAATGAATAAAGTCATTCCTTCTAAGAGGCTAAAGTACATTATGGATAACTATACATTTTTGTATTTTTTATATGTATTATTTATATCTTTTTTTTTTAGTTTTATAAAAAACTTCATTGATACATTTAAGAAGAATGTGTAGTGTGGAAAATGTTGTTGACAAACCTTTCTTCTTAGAGAGTAATGCTTCTTATACATACACGCTTTTTCACTCTCAGACAACGATATATTCATCTTCAAATCTATAATTATCAGCTTAAACAAGCACCTTATTTGCAGACAATTCAGTCTATTTAAGAACACAGGAATTAAAACTATTCTCTAGGCAGTGAAAGAAACACAGATTTCTTCTGCAGCTATCAAGAAATGAAGCACTATTTGCTATAATATAGCTCCCTCCACTCCTTCCAAAAAGAGCCTGTTTCTGTTGGAGGTGAACCTTGCTGCATTTATTCATCCCCTTTTAAGAAAAGAACACAGAAAAATCCAAGCTAACAGAGTTTTTAGCAAGAGGACTTAAAATACTAAGTGTAGGCTATAGTGCTGCTCCAAGTTCTGATACTCTGAAGACCAATGGAAGGTGCTGACACCAATCTCTACCTCCTAAATATTAGGAACCTTGCTTATCTTAGAGATTTCCTTTCTCCTCATGCAACTACTTCAAGTGCCAGTGACAGACACACTCAAACCATGGTCTCTGGCCTTTCATATGTTTCTTTCACAGACCAGTTTCCATAAGAAAGATATACTCCCACTTGGTCAATTTATCACAACCTCCTCGATCACTTCCCTCCCACATACGCACTCAGTACCCCCTCTCTCTCATCACGAAAAAACAGAACAAAAGCCCACCAACCATACAAAAATTATATTGTAGATTTGTAGATTAATGGGCTGATTCTGGAATCTCAATTCAAATGGATTTACAACCATTGTGCTTAGCCCTGTGTGATTTCAAATAGAATTACTTCTGATGAATTTGAATGCAAATTCACAAAGCATTAAAACAAACCATGTTTAAACTCGTTGGTTCATCTGATGCAAATATTGTGCATTAAGCAGGGAACACCCATTTATGAAAATAATGAAAACTGACACGGATATAATAAAATCATTACAGGTTTATGGATTCTGGGACTTAAACAAGCCGTACCCTTGCTTCTCCTAACTGATTAAATGCTTCTTTGCAGTTTATGTTTGATCTGCAATTCAAAAATAAATTAGTTTAGTCTTTAAGCCCAGAACCTTGGAAAATTGCTAGGAGGTTCTACCTAGGATTTGCCTGGGAAAAAGGGCCAGGTAAAGCGAGGAAATTGTGGGGGCAGGGAAGCTAGCAGTGCAACTGAGAACTGACAACACAGGAGAGGGAGAAGTCGGATAAATCGAGGTTTGCAGACTCTACCGGCAAGCATTCATAAAGCTGCTGCCTGAATAGCATTGTGTGGAACAAAAGGCAGGGATGATCATATTGGGCACTTTTGTTTTATAAAGCTGGCACAGATGGGCCTGTCACAACATGTGCTTCATTTTTACAAAACCTCAGCCACCTTCACTCTGCATCACATTTGTAGACAGGGAGTCTAAGTGCAGAAGGGCAAAGGATTGCCCATTATTTCTGGGATGCAACCATGTCCTAACTGATAAGTAGATCTCTAAAGATGTATGTAAACAGTGTATATAGTGTGTGTTTTTCATTAATCCCTCTTGTCTAATTATCAAGAACATGTTTTCATTTTCAGTTAGATGACAACAGCCTTAGCTCAATAGTTTCCAGTAAAATCTTTGTATCTAGACAATAAATTCTTCTCATAATGATAAGATTTAAAACAGCAAAACATTCCTCACTGAGGCATGTAATGCTGACAAAGCACTATTTTGCTGCACAATCTATGCAGTATAAAAAGTTCTTTGCTGCATCATGATCTGCTCCAATTTGTGTATAAATAGCATTCGTAATAAAAGGAAATGTAACATCAAGTTTTACTTAAGTAACCACTCCAAAAGAGGTTGGGAGATAATGCAGCTAGCACACAAAAAAAAAAAATTAAGGGCAACTGCAATAGCTCTTTCTGAACATCCTTTTGTTTCTCTATTTTTATGAATCCATTCACATCAACATTAAGTACTTTAACCCAAAATATTTAGACAATTATATGTTGGGATGGTTTGAGGGCAGTTTGGTTCCTACAGCTGAGGTACCATCTAAATGTGCAGCAAACACCAGAAAACCCAACTTTGAAAGAAATCATCTCCATAACTTTAACCAGTCATCTCAAGAAAGCTCCTACTTCTGAGGATAGAGATGCATCACTGAAAAGATCAAACTAGCTGTGAAGTCCTTAAGATCTACTTTTTCAAATGTTAATGCCTTGAGTTATATACCCAAGTGTAAAAAACCATTACCTATTTCTATGAGGCAACATGCAACACCACACTGACAAAGTAGCTGACACTAGGCCACAAGGGAGCTGAGAAGTCCAACTGTTCTAGAATTGCAGCTATCCAGCTATCCACTGTCTCAATGAGCTTCCACAAATCCTTATCTGACCAGCAGATCGAGTACTTCCATTCCTATGATGGACCTATGATTTATATCTATGGCTTTGTTAGCTCCAGTGCATGGCACATGGAACAATACTGCTCAGAGGTTAACAGTAAAATTATGTCTACATTCAGGTTGGACAAAATTCCCACAGATTCACAATGCAATTAATACAATTTTGAATTAAAGCAAAAATAAAATCTGGATTCTGCTCATTCTTTATCATTTAATGCCAGTGCTCTGAAACCCATCCTGGCTTCCAACTGGTATTAAGATGATGGTTAAAAACTACCTAGTCCTGAATCACTTGGGATAGTCAGCTGGTCCCAAAACTAGACTGAAATAGCTTTTGATTACAGTTAAATTCTGTGAACTATGAGGCATGTGAGGACTTTTTTTTCCTCATGACCTATTGGCTAAGTTCTTGAGGGCTGCTGAGAAGTTGCTGTAGCATTAATTAAAATTTCTACTGGTTGAAGTGATATATCACAAAACCTTGGCTTTAAGAGTTGCTGAATACCAGATAAAATTCAACTTCTCTGTGCTATGTGCATCTTCTGGTGTTTTTTTATTGTATGAATGTGGGAGAAAGACAATACTCAAGAAAAAGGACCACCTTAATCTGCATTAGAATGAGATTGCCCTGATTAAACGCTGACAGAGATGTATGGGTATGCACTAAGTGCCAATCTGAGCACTCAGATATGGAATTAGGACTTCATATATACACACTTACTTTAGAAAGTGGATCTCAGAGGATAGATAGGGTTGCCCACTTAGCTCAGAAAACCCTGCTCCAGTTTCAAAAGCTCCTTGTCACTGCAGAACAATTTTGAAGCAAAGTGGTATGTTTGGTGGCCTCATTTGCATGACAATACCCAAAATGCTCTCCTAGCTCACAGCTATTTCATGGAAGGGCTGATGCATTCAAGGTTTGAGAATAAACCCAAATGTGGGTGTACCGATGCACATAATTTAAATACTTCCCCACAATTCACGTGCAAAAGGTAAAACTATTAAAGTGGGAAATCATTACAGGTAACCAAACTAACCTCTTCATCATCAGCATCTACTAGAAATGAAAATTACAAATTGTAGTTTGGCAAGTCTGTAACTCATTGATTAATTAGATGATCATCTCGTACCTACATGTATATGCTGTAAGTGTTGACATCAGTCCTCAAGGTTGCTGTGAAGGGCTGTCCCAATATATTAACAAGCAATTAGAAAAACTAAACAACTCACAACATACAGCACAAATATAGAATAATAGTTCATCAAGATGGACTTTGCTCGTCTCCTGCACTTCTCTCCTCCTCTCTCACAGCTTGCTAGACAAAATAAATGCACTACATCGACTTACACTGCAGTACAGAATATCACAGTCTGCTCTATTGTGTGGATTTCACTGCTGAGAAGCTGTAACACTAATTGTCAGTTTCCCACGATCAAAGTAATTTGGTTAAATAATTGGTTTACATTTACTATATTTTATTTGCCTCACAAAAACAAATGTTATAACAAAAGATCATCTGAAGAGGAGGGAATGCTATGGTGATAACACCAATATGGTGCCAACATATGGAGAAATATGTGTGTTTTGTGCACATAAACAATGACATGAAGCTTCAGCTGTTTAGAGAACAAAGCTTTACACCTGAGTTAACTTAATATTATGATATGTACATTCTGGTGTGTGTGCGTATGAGGGGTGTTCTGATTTTGGCACTGAAACTAAAGAATACTGTTTTAAATGCTGATTAAGTGGTGATCATTTACAACATATTCTTGACAGGTAATGAATGATAGCATTTCTTCTTTTCGATTTCTATTCTATCAGTTACATGAAGTCTGCACTCACATGTGAAACAATAGTTTTTCTATACCTAAAATCAGGTTGATGACATCATGATAACCCTTCAAGCCATTCTTGACTTTTCAGATATTTTTCTCTCTTTTATTTTATATAATATGTGGATTTGACCACAATTTTCACAGCTCCTCCCTTGATGCAGAAAGGGAACACAGTAACTAAATGCCTGCAGCAGTCGACAGAAGCTGTTTCCTTTAAGCTCCCTCTGGACTACCAGGCATGAAGAACGGCTGAAACGTTTTCCTTCAGCCACCAGAGTTGCTTATTTTCCAAATGGTGCTAGAACAGCTTCATTCAGAATAGGCTGCCACTGGAGTTCCTTCAAAATTCTGCCAGAATGCCTTAAACTTAAAAGTAATTAAAAGCCTCTGAAAAACTCATAAGTCAAGGGAGTGGCATAACACCCATTAATTACAGTGCTCAGTGATGTCACACCTGTGACTTATGAGAGGCTATCCTGAAGTGGGTTCAGAGATGCTGTTCATAATTTATAATGGTGTTTTGAAGACTGTCTATTGAAAAGCAGGATCGAACTGGGATGGTACATATAACAGCTGATTGCACTATATAAAAAATAATATTGTGCCATTCATTGTAAAACTGTTGTGTATCAACAGAGGTTTAAATACCAAACACACCAGCACCAAACAGTGCACGTGCAGTGGGACCATGATCCTGTGATAACGTCTAGGTTGACGACAGCACTGTTAATGTCAATCAATGGCCAACTCTAAGAACAAACAGAAAAAAGAACTTCAAAGGACAAAGTGATTGCTGTTTTTTCCAGTGGGTCCTACAGTTGACTAATTTTTAGTATATTAATAATGAAATCAGAAGGTCTGTATACTTTTGCTTAATTGTGCTTGGCTGTACTTGTAGGACATAAATAGTTGCAAAGAAAATGCAATCCTGAACAGGTTACCCGATATGAATAGAGGTATGTTTATTTCCATCAGTCCTCAGATGCTATTTTTGCTAAAAACATTAAATTAAATTATATAGACCAATACTCAGTTTTATGAATTTGCAGTTAAAGTTGTCTGTATTGGATAGTCAATTACAGAAAAAAACAGGCAATGCTTCTGCAACACATTACAACCTGCAATTTGCTTTTTTCCTTTGTCTGTTTTGAGTTTAAATGGAAACAAACCTTACAGT
Organism: Pipra filicauda; assembly: GCF_003945595.2. Taxonomy (NCBI): domain Eukaryota; kingdom Metazoa; phylum Chordata; class Aves; order Passeriformes; family Pipridae; genus Pipra; species Pipra filicauda. Next base: position 5,322,306 of record NW_024104643.1, on the reverse strand, counting down.
ATAGAATTGGCTTAAGGTCACCTGTCTACAAGGGATTACTGTGTAGTTCCTTTTATATTTTTCCCCCTACTAGTTTGAGGGACAAAAGGGCAGCTGTACCCTAAGGGCTTTTTCAAATAACCTCTTTAGCAAATAAAGTCATACCCTATGTATAGAGGCCATTTCATCCCAGTCCCATGGGCTGCCTGTAGGGTAAAATACTGAATTTTTCTGGCATATGTCACTGAATGTGAAAAAGAGGACCACTACTTACAGAAAGTTAAAGGCTGAATGAAAAAATGTGAATTTCCTTAATGCACTAATTTAAAACGTATTAAGCTTAAAACATCAGCTATAGCATCTCAGAGAAACACTGGAATACGTTTATGTGAACCATACAGAGACTCACATACCAACAACTGATTTACTATGGCTTGAAAACGCAACAGATTCAGCTTATCTGAAATCTTAAACAAACAAATATATTTTCTCTAGGGAAAATAAATAAAATTAAATTGGGCCTATTCTTTATGAAAGCACTCTCATGACTGTATCAACTTAACATTACCATAAACATCTCTGAAATCAACTGTCAAGAAAGAATCTGTTATGCTTATATAAATTACTATTATTGTTGTTTTTATTGCTGCACTTGCTGCACCCCACTTCTGTAATTTGTTAAAAGATAACAAGCAAAACCCCAAACTTTCAAGTATTCGTAAAGTATAAAATAACGGTTTTAAAACAAATGATTTGACAGCTGCAAATGCAGGATAACACCTAGTTACATTATAGAAACAGTGTGGATAATTACTTTTTTCAGAAGCAAAGACTCCGTGGACCACGGTCCTGTCTGATTTTCCCTGCAGCTTGGATAATGTGCAGTAATACAAATCCTGTTGTCACCTCAACCTAAGTCTTTTTATCATCTGTACATCAGTAAGAATGATGAGAGACGTCCCATGATTCTAACAGTCTTCCTTTGAAGGATCCACATGTTAATTACTGCACTAATTATGGTTTTTGAATAACCAAATGAAGTAAGCAGTCTATGGGAGGTACGGGCATAAACCTAAGACTGAGAAAATACTAGTTACTGAAGTCATCAGTGTAAACTGACACATTGAACATGCTTAAAAAAGTAGAAGTAGATTTTAAAAGACAAGCATCTTCAATAATTAGGGTTCCACACAGGAAAAAGAAATGTTACTTCTTAATGGCAAGTGCATTTAAACTGTTATCTAAAGATCTGAAGGTAAGCCTGCTTAATTCACTGCTTCTTCTTTTGTTATTAGGAAAACATAATTGTTCCAAATAATTAGCACTAGAGTACATCACAAGCTGACAACAAAATTATAGAAATCTTCATATTCAGATCCGTCTAGCTGGCTATTAGGAACAGTTTCTGATCATAACCCATTAGTTGAAGTGCTGTGAGTTCTTGATTGCCACCAAATAACCTCAGATATCTGCCTAAGTTAACAGCCTCTATTTATTCAGAGTTTTCTTGACAGTAAAAATTGCTTACAATTTTTACAGCTGCCACACAAAAGAACAGTATCAGATGTGTGCACTTGCAAGACTAGGTGATAAAATAATTGAAATGTGGATTTTAGACACAATTTTAATGCCTAACTTTCTAAATGAAAAACAGCTAAGGGATTTCAGTGTGCTATAATGATACTATTGACTTTCCTGTTTATTAAAAATTAACATGAACACATTCCAAATCTTTCTAGTTGTGATGGACATGCTAATTAAAATAAGATTTTTTGGGGGTGAGGTTTTTTGGCATCACATCCCTACTTTGTCCTTTTTTTTCCCACTGAACATCGACTAATCAACTGCTAAAGATATTTCTGTATCTTAAGGATCAACCTTTTTTTTTTTTTTAATAATACTTTCTTGTGATTAATACCAGGACATAAATAGCTGTTAATCTCTTTTGTAAACAGATAACTAGCACGGATAGCATCACAGCAAATGCTACCAGAAAGTGTGGCATATTTTTAAAAGACACTGACAAATGAATCCTCTGACAGAAATCACTGCTGTAACTCCAACAGAAAAAAAAAAAAAAAGAAATCAACAAAAAACCAGATTCACATGGTGAGAAGGTAATGGCACTCTTAGTTACTTACCCAGCTTCAGTGAGTGGATTATTGATAATGTAATACAGACAAAATGAAAACTTGTTTAAATTTTCCATCTAATACTTTAGTTATCTATAATGCTATTTGAAGACCCTTTCAAAATTTATTTTTTTTTTTTTCTGATAATAGCTCGGTTTATAAACCTACAAAGCTTTATGTCAAATCCCATGAGGGATAACTTTGATTACGGGAGTAATTAATGATGCTGGATAGTAATATGGATTTTCTGTTAAGATTTGAGTTTGAAGTTAATTAGTCTCCACATTATGATTTGCTGATTAATTACAGATATTTAGTTATAGAGAGAGATGTTAATTATTAATCTAAAAAAATCATCTTGTGTAATTAACTAAAACTTTGACGTCAGTCACCACTCTCCTTGTATGTAACTTCCAAGGTGCTGATTCTACTGGAGGGAGACACAGCCTCCCACAAAACGTAAAAAAACACCGTCTGCTATCTTTTTTTGTGTATATAGTGTAGTGAACAAATTTTACTCTTAATTTCTCAGGACAAGCCACCCACTTTGAAGCAGGACAGTAACTTAAGTCTCATGAAAGTACTGATCTTTCATCACTTATTCTTACAATATGTCTCATCTTATCACAGAAAAAAAGAGTGCTATAAAAGAAATTCCACTGTGAGTCTTAACTGGGTGTACTCTTGAAATCATGTCTTAACCTCAGAGCTGTGATGTTCTGCTGACTGATGGGCTTTGTCAGTTCCCATGTCAAACTCTGGAATGAGCTTCAGCGTTGCTACAGATATCAGTATTTTCTAGCAACAGCAGCAGCAGCAGTCTTTAGCAGTGCCAAGAAAATATTAGAGCAAAACTACTAATTAATGTAATAGCTCAGTTAGAATTTAAAATCACCTTTTGTTTAAAAAGAAACCCCACCTTATCTCCCTCCCCCCCCCTTCCCTTCTCATCTGCAAGGAAAAAATCTTACTGTTAATGTAAAGGGGATAGGAATGCGATTAAGAAATAGGGTTAAACCGAAAAGCATCAGCAGCACACCAATGTCCTGGAATTTACCCTAGTAACACAGACTCTGAGCAGGGATCTGTTTACATTATCTCTAGATCATCTTGACAATATTCATTCTCTATTTACCTAAATGAGGCAATATGATGATATTTATTGCTCAGAATGGCTAAATATAGACTTTTCCTGAGCACTCAGTATCATAGTGGGAGGTTTTGCTCTAATCTACATCTTTAAACTGACAAGCTGGAGCATTCCTAATGAATGCCTCTTTTCATCTGGATGTCTGTGTGTATTTGACAGTATAAATATTTAGCAATATCGGAGTCAGCTTGTGATTTTACCCAGATGGACTGATTGATGCCTTGGCTTGACGTTGCCAAAGACAATCCATGTAGTTATATAAGCAATTTCCCTCTTACTTCCTAAGAAGCAATTAGGTGGCCAAAGGCAGCAACCCAAAAATAGTGAGAATACTTCTGGTATCAGCTGACAACTCTGAGGGATAAATAAAATATGGTACTTAAATTATTACCACTTTACTTTCATGAATCATGGGATTAAAGCTTTCACTTCTAAAGTACATATAAATTGCAGGGTTTCTTATGTCTGTAATTTGCAAGAACCTAAGTTAAAATACCAGCTAATCAGTCAACTCACATTCACCTTGGGAAAAGTACCACCCTTCCTTGTCATTTTTGTAAATTGCATGCCTAAGCACCAATGTTATTTTCAGGGGGGAAAAAAGCTTGTTGTCAATAACATATATTGCAGTCTAGTTAAAACAACATTTGTTCAGGTTTAATCGCAAATGTAATCTGCTTTTAAAGTTTAGACAGAACGCTCAGAGAAATTCAAGGGACAGATAATAAATCATTTTCTCCTATCCTGGGTGTGAACAAGGTAGGCTGGAGTTTTGCAGGTATGCTGCCTTTTTCTCCTACATGTTGAAGACTCTCGCTGGTTTCCACAGACAGTTCAAAAATATAGGGACTCCATCAGCTAAGAAATAAAGAATTTTTGAACTATCTGACTTTGAAACAACATAAGCTGCACTTTTCATATCATTAAACATTCCCAATAATTTTATTCAGTTTGCATTTTTGGCATACACTTTGTAATTCATAATGTGTCTGCGTAACAAATTGCAGCAACGAGAAGTTTTAGCTAAATTTCACGCACACACATATAAAAATATGTGAATACAAAAAAAATCCTGGATACTGAATGTCAGCTTTACATTAGCTATGCACTGTTTGTCTGTGCCGGTTTTACATGGTGTAAGATGCCTGCAATGATTATGTCTTGTGCTCTTCTGCATGTTAGTGCTTTGGGGGGAAAGAATAGTCACACGCTATTTTTGGCAACAGTAAAATTCGCATGTCTCAGCTATGTTGTTGATTCTGCTCCCCTCCCCAAACACCTTTAGTTTCTTTGTTTTCTATTAACTCATCCCAGTCTTTGTACACCCCATGCAATAACCCAGGAAAAAGGGCAGGGAAGACATTATTCTTCTTGACACTAATACCTATAGATCCTGTTCTGCAGTGATACCTCTCCCTATCACGAAGTATCTCAGCAAACAGAATTCTCCAAACTCAAGAGCTGGAACCATTAATATATTCCACAGGCAAATGGGACACAATGCCCACTGGTAATCAGACAAACACAACAAGGCTTCTTGGGAACTGGCCATCTGCTTATGACATACAGGAGCTTTAAGTGCAGCATGCATCAGTTACAGCACATTCTCAGAAAGGCAGTCTCTGACTTACCTGTTTTATTATTATTCTGTGACCAGCTGGGTGCCAAATAAAAATAAATGTATGCTGTTTTGTATTTATTGGATTTGATTAGTAATAAATTTGTTATTGACCAGATCCAGAGTGTGAAGGCCTGAGGCACAATCCAATGGTCTCTACTCACTTGATCATTATACCCTGCATTTTCAATCAAGCTGCATTGAATTGTGATATTCTGTGTTTTGCTTTTGAATTGTCTCGTTTGAGAATGGAGGATGAGGGATGAAGGGAGAGAAAAGTTGGTATTTTCTAATGAGAAAATTAAGAAAGAAAGGGAAGGCTGTCCCTTTAAACTAGAAGATAACTACAATTCAGTACCAAAAGAAATGTGGTGATAGAGTTCACTGTACGTGGTACAATCCATTGCACAGGTTGACGTGAGAAATTACTAGGTCTGATAAGGCAAAGTTTAGAATAAACTGCATTGTTTTACAAAATATGTCATCGGGAAAAATGCATTAACTCTAATCAGCCAAAATGGTGTGATTCATTGCTTAATTTCAGGGTACCAGGCTATAAATTACATCAGGCCTGCCACAACTAATTTTTGCAGTGGCATACTAGATGAAAAATGAAATGTCCAAGTGGCTACAAGTGAAAAGCTTCCATCTTTCTTCCACAGCTGAATATTACTTACTCTAATGATGTATAATAGCCTGCAACTACACTTAACCTGTGCATTAAATAGCAGCACAAACTGTTTACCTAGAGTTATGAAGAAGAAAACAGCAAATCAAGCAAAGGAATCTAGAGTGTGTACATTAACCTCCCACATGCCAACATAATTGTCCCCTACAGATGATGTATAACACTTACTCCAAATCATACTTTTTTTTTCATTACACATAATAGCTTATGCTTCAAGTATCAAAAGTGTCAAAGCATGTGTGATAAATTGATGCCAAAACGTACCTAATTAATAAGTCTGATGATGTTTAGATTAAAACAGATGTTGGTTATGTTGTTAACAGAAAAACAGCTAATAAAAATAATTGCAACCTATATGCCTAAAACCTGCAGGTATTATTAAAAAAAACAACAAAACCATGTCATACGTGAACAATACAAAATGGTTAGTAAGCTTTTTTGGGTGTAAATGTTCTTTCATCCTAACAACAGGCCAAAGCAATTAATCAGATCAGCAGTTACTAGCAACTATCCCTTATTTAAAATCCATAGCTAGGCGTTACAAGGACATTGTTTTTACCAGTGCAATAAAAAGTACTGTAAAGCATACTTGTTATTATTCACTTACAATAAATAAGGGGAATTCTGTGATGATCATGTGAAAAAAAAGATAATGAACTCCAGAAAGTTTCTAAATGTGATCAAGTAATCCATCATTACTACAAGTACCTTGCAGATACCGTTGATTTTAACAGTTCAAATTCCACCAAAACCAAACCAGAAATAACATGGTATTTTAAAACTAGTTTTAAACTATAAATTAAATATCATAATATTTAAAATCTTGGGGTTTTTACCTTCATGGAAAATAACGGTTTAGCACTTTACTTCCTTTAAAAATATAGCATCCAGGGAGAATCTATTGATGGAAAACCTGATGACAAAAAATTCTATCAGTCTGAAGCAAGTTTTGGAGAATCTGATTAGGTCTCATGCTGCAATACTAGGTATTCCATTTTTGCCAAAGGGCCAGCTATTATTATTAACATCATTTGTCTGAATCATTACTCTGCACCTTGGTTCAGCAAACACTATGAAGATGGCATGGTAATAAATGACCGCAGGATTCTTTCCTGCTTCAGCCTGTTTTTATCTGCCACCTCTCTACCGTCAGCTCCATCTTTCTGAACCTCTCTGAATCCCCAAAAGGGACGGGGCGTCTATTTGTTTTCCACTAGGTTACCACTCTGTCTATTGTTGTTTGCACTAAAGGGTACGAATTCAATTCATTCTTGTGACATAAAAGCACTGATACAGTAAATTTTTTGCCCAAGAGAAAACACAAAGTTGCTGAATATGGGCTAAGATGTGAAGCTCTTGTATGTACATGAAGGAGCTTTCTGAGACAGTCTTGCTCACTAAATACTGTTTTTCCTCCACCACAATCTAGACAATCACATTACAGCATTTTAAACTTATACTAACCTTGTCAAATTGGTACCTCTTGCAAAATTGTATAAGAGGGGTTAAGTAATATATCCTATTGTACCTATAAGCAAGAGAAGGAACAAAGGGCTGGGAGGTAAGATAGCCAATCGGTAGCTGTAAGATTAAGTAAGCCAGTGCTTCCCCGATAATAAGGGTTAGTGGGAATGGCAGATGAGAATTGAGGAAAATAACAAATAACCAAGGAGAAAAGACTTAAAAACAGTTAAATAAGATAATTGGAATGTGAAGGAACTACAGGTCATTGACTAATCTTATTTTTCTGCATGCTGAAATTCACACAAATTACCTTTATTAATATCTAAACACGCCAACAAATAATCAGTCTGCCAATGAATTGGTCAAAATTGAACAGACCAGGCATAATGTCTTATACTTCACTCTGCAAAATAAAACCAAAACCTTTCAGAGATGTAATGGGTCTCTTTGTTTTTAAATAAGAAAATATGCATATTTTCTTCTTTAATAATAAGAAGTGCTGAAGTGTTAGAAAATACTATATCAGGACCAGAAATCTTGTCAAGATTTCCCAATTACAAATATCTAGTCTGAGATTCCATCCTTTTGCAAAATCATGAGGCAGATTTTATGAGATGATCCATTAACAAAAATAAATTTTAACATCCCAATATATGTAAACATATCAGGGTGTGAGGGAATTTAAGTCATGTAAATGCAGTTATAAAGCAAACTTAGCACTGGCTTTTCACGGCCAAGGGCATCTTGTTTTCCCAAATACACTGTTAAAAAGTGCCAAACTTAGTAAACCCTACAGAAAATAGCCAAGTACTTTCTTGTCTGAGTCTTATAGAATGCCTAAAAATAGCACTCCTAAATCTGAAATGTTACAACTATTTACAAAACCTGAAAGGTTGCATTAAACACGACTTTCTTTGCCAACAAAATGCTCTACGTTCCTGCCAGAAGTTAAGAAGTTATCACTTGAAAATCACTGGCTAATCTAGCTTGTACTAAGATGGATTTTTAATGAAAGTTTAATGAATGATAAATACTTGTTTCTTGATAAATGTTTAATTATGCCAATAATTACCAACTGCTGAAAACTACTGTTGTGTTAATAATGGCATTTTAGTACACAAGCAGTTTCATGAGTCATGATGCTGTTAAAGATCAGAATTCCATCTGTCTAATGCAAACTAGCAAAACAAAAGAAAAGTCTAATTAATATTTTGATACATTTTCCCTATACACTTTAAAACGGATGTCCTTTTGTGAAACAATAAATTTACTAACTTCCTATTTGAGAGGAGAAATAAATGTCTCAGTGCTATTATGTTATTAATCATTACTACTATTTGAACCTAAAAACTGAAAAAGAAAAAGAAATCAAGCCAGATGTAGCATATGTATGAATGCATCTTCATTATTTTTTTTTGGAAGAGGAGAGAATGGGACATTAAGGTGATGATGAGACCAAGTTTTCACCTGAAATATTTAGAAACATTCAGGTACCACACTACATTAGGAACATTAATCTGCAGAGTTATCTAGGATGTAAAAAAGCCAGCAGACTGCAACCCTCACCTCTTACAAGTGAGGAGGCAAGAAACATCAAATTGTCATGGCACCCTCCCATGGCCAGATAAAATGGAGATTTTCTTAGAAGTGCAAAGAAGATAACAATATAAACAGGAAACAAATGAGAACAAAGTAAAAAGAGAGAAGAATATTGTCAAGAAAAATAATAGGGGATTAAGGAAGACTTTCACTGACTTATTTGTTCAAGGGTGCCTCTTAGTTTGAAAATACCTCCCATATTTGTTGTGTTCATGGTACTAATTTTGGCTCTGTCTCTCTCATAATTGCCACAATACTTGTGGATGGCCTAACCAGGCATCCTGGCGATGTGCTAATCCATCGGGCATGCCACAGCACATGACAACCTAAAGGTGTGCTCTGGTTGTTCATCAGAGGATAGGCTTGCAATGTGTGCAGCATGCAACATTATGGGACTTCCCTTAATGCAAGTTCTATTGGTCTGTTCCAAATCCCACTGAAACCAGCAAAAATATTTCCCACGGACTGCCAAGAATTTTAGTCAGGCCCTGTCTAAAATACTAAAATACTACTATTAACAGACCCTTTAATATAACAGAAACACCTTCACTTGTGAGATTCAAAATATAAACAGGATCATACTGTTCCATGAAATGGTACATTAGAAAAAATACATTTATTGAGCTGAAAATTAAGCTTTTAATGATTGAAATACGACTTCTTCCCTGCATCAACTCCAATGTTATGATGAATTTTTCATCGTGATATTTAAAAGGAGTTTCTGATCCTTATAAATGTTGCGTTTACATTCTTTTACAAATGTAGAGGTTTTCCTTCTTTTTGAACCTACTTCAAATTTCAATTTAAATGGATCTTTGCTTTTCACAGCAAAGATGGGACAGAGTGCTGTAAAACTTATTTTATTCAGTAATCTTATATGTTGTGGGTTTGACTAGGGGACCCTAAAAATTGTTTTCATTTCCTACATCTGCAACTTCATGACACAAATTTGTTTTCTAGATAAAGGAAATGCATTTTTTGAGATGGTATTCTTGTTTAACATTTATGTAATCTTTACTATGCATCAGGATGTATTGGAGGAATTTGACCTCAACTTGGGCACCTTACAGAATACTTCTGTACAGATTCTGAAACTAGTCTTGTAGTTCTGAGAATTGCCTGACATTTTTCATTTATTTTTCTACTGAAAAATACTTTTTTTTGCACATTGGTAGTAGGTCATAACAGGAAGGTAGTTAACCACAAAACCAGACCGTATACTCTAATACTGAACCAAACAAAAATACTAATGGAATATAAGAAAGGAATTTTTCTTGCTGGAGAGAGAGAGGGATGCTGCTACAGATTAGTACAGTGAGCCTGTTAGCACCCACATAGCATCTGCAATGCAATGCAGAAGTCAGTGCAGTGAAACAGAAATCAAGTCCATCCTGACAAATGGCTGGTGGCTAATAACACTTCCTCCCTAAGATTAACTTAGGACAGTAAAAGAACAAATGCAAAGGTATACTAAAACGTATATTGACAATTTTTCTGCAGTTGAATCATAGCAGACTACTGCTATAAGGTTATAAAATTACCTAGATTGTACAGCAATGTACGATATAATCAGCTATAGCCTTTTTGATGCTGTCATACTGTGTTCTGTAACACTTGGAACCTAAAGGCAATAATTTATCGCTATCATCCTCATCAATATTCTCTATTTTAAATAGATGCAAAACCCATTCATCTCCTAATACCACAGGAAACTTTGTGCCACCAATATTCAAAACCATAAAGAAACCGGCTCTTTCAGCTGAGTCAAAATGTTCCCTAGACCCTTGTGGGGGCACAGGCTCCTGTCCCATACAATGGTGGGATGGGCAAGTCAGTCCCAAATCCCACCAATTTCAGGAAAACAGGCTGCTTTGCTCTTCACAAAAGACAGTAGAGCAGATCAGCTAACCTCGCCGAAAAGCATTATCATAAATCAAAAAAAATCTTATTAGTAAAGAGATATAGTAATTTGCAAGTTTTTAAAGATAGCTCAGTTCTGAGTAACTTGTCTGTGAAACTTTCATTCTATTCCAATATTACAGTGAAGTTTATATGCTTACAAAAATGTTGCTTACAAAAATCAAAGAACTATCTTAATCCCACTGCCCCCAGCCTTTATCCTCTATTTCAACATCTTTGCAAACATTACTCCTCTTGAAGTCAACAAACAAAATACTTCATTCTGAATATCTCTGAAACAATTACATACATGCTGTGTTAACAATAATATTTTGGGGGTTTCTACGCTTTTAAGGCACAGTAACATGCTGGTAAAATCTGCCTGTGCCCACAGTTCCTCTCATTACAGCTGGACTGGGTGGAGCTACACTGACTGGAGTTGAGAGGTTGAAGATTTCACCTAAAAAGACGTTGTAGAGACAGCCATATATTAAAGTTTCACTCCACGTAAATGGAATGTCACTCTTTTATAACTACAGTCCACTATGATAATCCTCTTGGAATGCATTAATTATCATCCACCAGATAAGTGTCAAAAGCTACATTCCTAAAGGATTATCAATTCCCACCCAATTTCTACTGCAGCTGAATAAGAAAGAAGAAAAGTTAGTGGAAAAAGAAGCAGCATCAAGAAGCTCTTAGCGTTCCCCCAGCTATTCTCAACTCTGAAAATATGGCCTTTTGGAACAGCTCAGCCATTCACACAGCTCTCATCACAACTGCACAAGAAGAAGAAAGCCATTACATAGTAACTGTCTTAAAACAGGAAAGATTTTGTCCTGTAGATTCTTTTATTATATAGCAACATTCTCCTTAGAAGTACTGGGAAAAAGAAAAAAAAACCCTTCATTGCTAGAAGACCTCAAAACCACAAGAGTCTTTCTTCTTCAAATTAAGGCATTTTTATCCATTACATCAAATAATTTTCTACTGCCTTTTTTTTTCTTTTTGCTATGCTTTCACTTTTCTACAGTTGAACAGAACTCAAATAAAACTCTCAAAAAGACTTCTGTGAACACTTGATTAACTGGCAGGAGAAGGCATAGAAAAAGTAAAGTGTTCCAAAGATATGGACCAAGACTAAAAACAAAATGTAAACAAAATTTGATTTTTGTGAAAAATGTTACTTAGCCACACCCTTCCAATTACAGACAATTATTAAAGTTAGTGTTTGCTTTTTTATAGGGTTCTGGATGTAGTTTACTACTTACTTTTTGGTTAGGTAACTGTATGCAACTGCCATTTGTGAAATATTCAGTCCATCCAACCTCACAACAAGAAAAGGGTATGTAATCAATTGAGAAATACACATGCATCCAAACACATAGATAGGTAATACCACTTAAAACCAGCATCACAAATTGGTCTGCAGGTCTAACATTATGCCTACAACTTCAGTAATCTTGGAAACTGGTGGAGATGAGACAGCAGAATTCTTTAGCTTCTCAGTCAGCAATGAAGTGATACCCCTGCATGGCATTAAGCAGCATTAGTAGTGTTTTATTTACAATTTATTTGTTGTAATTGTTCTTAGGGGTATTGTGCCAGGCCCTGTACAAACACAGGAGCTCAGGAAAGCAATCCACTGAAAGGGTTCACAATCTAAAGACACAATGAGAGTAAACTAGTAACAGTGAACTCCTGTTGTTGAACAGCTTACACATGTGGTCGCACTACAATGGAAAAGAGTCCTTTTATTCCCCTAATGTCCTAACTAGGACATTTCAAGTCATTAAGAATACTGACCTTTTACTACATTTGTTGCTATCACTGTGGGGCATCATGCAGGAGGAAATGCTGTGCAATTTTTCAGGTGAGACACTTTCGGTAGATTCCTGTAGGACATTTTCCAAAAGTAAGAATGTCCTCGAAAAGTTCCGATATTTTTAAGTTACATTACACTTATCTGTGTTTCCCCTACAGTTTAAACTGAAAATTACATTAGTCATGTAATGTTGCTCTGTGTTGAAAACCCTGCATGTTTCACCTCAGCTACAGCTGGTTTTCACGGGGAAGTGAAGCCTTCTGGATGCAATGGAAGACTAACAGATTTCAACATCCTTCGAGATAGGAGATATAGAAATACATCTCCTATAGGAGATAGGAGATATAGAAATATTAAATTATTGCAGTAAATTTGGAATTTTTGAGGGAACTGGAAGGCTGAATTGCAAGACATTTTTCTTGTTTCTTCCTGTACAGGAGTAGCCAGTATTTATTAGCAGGCACCCACGGATCTAAAACCAATCAGACTTCTACCCCACTTTGTGTAAGAGTAATAGCTGGTCTTCCAACTGTCACTGAAATAGGATGAGATTCTGGGTTTTGTTTGTTTAACAGGGCTTTTTAAATGAAAACTTTGGGACATCTGTGGGTGCCTTGTATTATATTAACACATGCACCTCGCTGTCTCCTGTCTTAACAGTGTGTTGTCACATTTGCAGTTTGGGCAAGACAGAATTGCTCATCTTCCCCTCACAGCCCATCTGGTTTCTCCCAAGCTGCTCAGGCGACAACACTCTAAAGAAAAAGCGATGTTATCAGGGGCACGTACCAATATATATCACATATTGCAGCACGTTTTGTCATTTACAATGCATCATAAAAAGTTACATTGCATCTGACCTACAACATGATGTAATGTAAAATGACATGCTTACATTGAGCAACATTACATTACTCAAAAATCTGAATTTAAAGAAATAAGCAAGGGGGGTGTCTATTTATTTGGAATGATATAAATTTTGACAGACATTAAGTCAGTCAAAAAAAAGGGGGAGGTGGTGTAACTAAATATTTAGCTGCATGGCTGCTTAGTCACTTGCTAGTGCCATTTTTTAACAAACAAAAAGAATTAAATAATACATTATGAGATCTGTTGTACATCTTTAATATTAAACACAACAGATGATAGAATCACACAAATAATATCAGGAACTTTCAAGGTGTAAAACTGTAGTCAATTTTCTTCATGTTTTACTACTAAAAATGCAACGATCAAGCTGTAAAAACGCATTTTAAGGCTTTCTGTTGGATTTTTAAGAGCAAGAGTACAAAGCGGAGCGCTCTATACATTCCCCAGATCTGCTTTTTAAGAATCAACATGGTGCATGCCATGTGAACTGTCACATTAATAACCCTATGCTGATATTCAAATTTTCTGTCTTAAACTAAAGAAAGATTGAATACCCTGCTGTTGTGTGGCCAAGATTGAAGAGGTGTCTCACTGACATTGTTCAAAGTTTATGAAAATATATGAATGCTCAAATGTCATTGGCTTTGCGCCTCCAACAGACTGTGGTTTTATGAGAAATCAGTCTTTTAATCAAAATGATGGAATACCTTAAGGTCGAATCCAAAGATATCAGTTAATATCTAGAAACGTGCTATTTCTGCATATTTTGCCAAATTTGTGGTGCATTTTAAAGTGTTAATTTGTGCATTCCATATTGAAAATTGATCTTGAGTTTTAGCTTTTTGTCAAGCAAAAACATATGGTTACAAGCTCTATGCATTTTATGTGACGGCTGTTGAAGCTGTCACATGTGCAAACTTGATAACCGATGTGACACATACGCAAATAATTTGCTTGTTTAGTAACAATTCAAAGATTCATTATTCATGCAAAAACACGTTGTTTTTTTAAAAACGATCAGATGGAAGTAGTCTTCATTTTGCACAATCTAGTCTCATTGGTGTGCAAACACTGATAAAATAAAGCTGGGAACTAAGTGGTATTAAAACAAATCCAAGAATATGGGTATTCTCAGATAATTATTGAACCAGATGGTGTTTTTTGTTAATTCTGCCATCAGTCTGAGAACTTGATGTCTTACATCTGCACTTGGTAAAATAAATTTTGCCACTGACATTATTTCAGTTTTCTTAAAATATTTCAATCAGTTTTACACCAAGATTTGCAAACATCTGCCATTCTACATGACTGTGAGATGAAATTATTTGAAAAAAATTTTTCTTAAGAAAACACTTATTCTAAGTTTAACTTCGGCTTAGCGTTTCTGCTGCTAAGATGTCTGAAATACTATTTTATGAATATTATAAATAAAATGCTAGTCATGTTCCAAAATACTGCTACCTTCAATTTTGGGAGGAAGAATCTATATAACCCAGAGAAGAGCTGCAGGTTCATTTGGGGCTACCACCTTGGGATTTTACAGTCCCTTATTTTGCTTTCTTGAGGTTAAGAGGTTAGACCTTCATTGGCACAGAACTAATTAAAACTTCCTCCCCGGCCTCTGTAAGAGTAAACAAACACACAAACAACCCAAACCTGGAATTTGTGACCAATCTATTTCGATCTACTTTAAATCAATGGACATAAAAGTAATCCAAACAGGCATTTAACCTGCAGCTATATTATTCACCCTAATAGAACTCCTCATAAACATTATCACTCAAGTATTGTACCTCATAAACAGATGTGCTCAATCACTTATGCACGTTCGACACCATATATAGCATTTAGATACTTCCTTTCTGTGATCTAAATCACAGCCTTTCTTGAAAATTCAGCTGTAGCAGGCCATAAAATTGTAGAGCTGGCTTAACTACTACAGTGCTCTACTACACCAAATCCCAAATAAGACCCCTTTCACATATTGTAGAATAGATAAACTCCCCTTCTGTCAGTAAATGTACGCTCCGTGATACAAGCTGCACCCTAGCAATCATCCGACCACCAGAGGCACCATGTGCGATGGCATTTAATTTATATCAAATATCATAATTGTGTGAACTTATTTATGAATTCTGTAACAGCTGTGGGAAAATCCCTACTGCTTTCACTAGTTGGTGAGGTTTTATTATGGTAATTTGCTATGCTAGCACCTTTGTGTGGGTAACACAATAGAGCATATCTGACCTGGCACACCAGTGGAAGGCTTCTGTAGCATGCACTCAAGCAATGTGGGTTTGATTCCTAGTCCTACACTCCTGCTCTCTGGTCTGAGAGGAGGAACATCTCTGATTAAGATTGTATTTAAGAGCAACAGCTCTGTTTGCAGAAGAACTAGGAATCCTACATGAAAATATGCCGACTTTCTCTGGTAGGGATCCATTATAAAAGCCTCCTTCAATGCCTTTTATTTAATGAGAAATGGGAGGGATTGCCAAGGGTTGTCTGCAAAAGGGAAATTGCGGGGAGAACCAGTATGTCTGTCTGCATATGCATAATGTTAGGATAAAGGCTATTTATCTGGAGATAGATCCAAATCTCCTGAAGTGAACCTAGAGACAGATTAGATCTCCTTTGGTGCACTGATTTATCTTGCCATAAAATGGAAAGTATAGCAGAGTACTTCACTAAGATTTGTTTACTGCATTTAAGCTGACTGATGGGAGAGTGCCATGACACAAACCCACACACCAGCATTTTGTTCCTCAGTGCTCTGACCTGGGATCCACTTTGGGGATCATCCAGAATTCTCAATCAGTTTACATGCAAAGGTTGCCTTTGCACAAGAAATCAGGGCTCTCTATGAAGCAAAAGAAAAGGGGCACATGGGAGCAGGTCTGTGGCCGGATATTCCCCGACGTGAAGTTAGGACACATCTAGGGTATTGAAGTCTGGGACCTCAGAAGTACCCCAGCATCCCCAGTTTACATGGAGCATTTGCTGTTTCCCAAGCTGAGAACAACCAACAAGTGGGGGGTGATTTACAAAAATTATAGACTTGCTCCTCAAAAAAAGCAGTGAACACCCCATCTTCCCCAAAAGCAGAAAACACTACCTGTTAGAATATTTTAAATCAGGTTTAAAATAATTCACATGGACTTTTTTTAGAGTACAGAAGCCTGTGATTGTTGACTGTTTGTTTTTTACGTTAGTCTTCTTTTTAATCTTTTGGTTCCTTCATAGCTTGAGGCATGCAAGCTGGACAGAAGCGATATGAATAAATGTATTAAAAATATACTCAATATATTTTGAGGTAAACAACATTTTACATCATTAGGTGGCTAATTTAAAAAAATATATGTATAAAAGTTAATTTGTAGATATTACCTGAATACTATTTTAATGTTATTCTCACCCAGTATCAGACAGTTGGTTTAAAAAAAAGTAAAAAGACTGTGATATGGAATGTCTTTTTTCCTTTCATAGACTTGGCAAAGACCATCAGTTTATGGCCTGTTTCGTTTCTTGCCAGTAGACAGCACTGAAAGTTATAAAACTAAAACAATTGCTTTCATTTATATCTTTTCCTGATTACTCTGATAGCTGAAATGTCTGAAGAAGTTCAGAATCTGTAAAGCCTGTCACATTATAGAAACATGTCTCTTTAAACTAAATGTGAAATTCCAGTAATTGAAGTGATAAATCTACTGTTTTTGCTGGGGTACTTTTGATGAGAACTACAGTAGTAAATTAGAAATTATTCTCTGCTGTTATATCATGGTAAAAGCCTTTCCATTATCTGTTGTCAGTCACTAGGTATGGGCAAATAACTCAGTTGTCAATCTAACTGTGAAACCTCAAGTTCTGGGAATAATCAATAAGGAAAAAAACCAAAAACTCTCTATTATCTTCAAGTAATTCTTTAGACAACTTGAAGTTGTTTTTTCCCTTTTTACTTCTGCACATCTCATTTATTCACAGATATATTGAATATCTTAGAATATTTCATTTTTTATAGCAAGTTTCATGTCAGCTCGTTTTCAAATGGTATATTAGAGTTACATTTCAATATGGGTAAGCAGCTCTACCTATGTGTCTCTGTGCAATTTTACACATGATACAGACTTAATTAAATTAGCAGTAAAAGCCACCTACATTTATTATTGATTTTTCAGCTATACTATTTATTGCCTAATATTTCTATTTTAAAAGTCCATGATGTTTTGCTCTTTCATAGATTCATGTAAATACCATTTGAAAGACCACAATGAATCTGAACATGAATAAAAAGAACAACTATTATATGCCACATACTTCTATTACAATCTAGATTAAAAAAAAAAAGCATAAGCAATCACTTCCATCAATGATGATGATAAACATTTGCAGCCTCGCTTGGTGCAAGAGATGGAAAAAACCAGCTCAAGTAGTTCTTAGCTCTGACACTTACTCACTGTGACCCGTGCTCATATCATCTAATCTCCCATTTCCTCATTTCACCAATTGGTAAAAAAAAAAAAATAAAGCCCCAAAATAAACCCAACCTCAACTCATGATCACCAGCTAGACTGCTAAAATATTCAAAAATTTTGGGAGGGATGTGTGGCTAGAACTACCAGCTAACCAATTTTAATATTTTTAAAATAAACTTGTATTACTTATTTAAAAGATCACTGAAATAAAAGCATTGTAGAAATATTTTCTTGTTCATCTTCACATGTAAATTGTTCACAATCTTTTGATCTAGCATTAGTTCCAGACACAGAATAGGGACTGAAATATGCAATCAGAGAATGTCTCAATAGAGTATTTTTCCCCTCCTGATTTCAGAATGTAATGGAAATTGATCTCATTTGTGAAATTTGGATGAAGGTACAAATTCCAATTCCTGGAAATTTAGGAGGTTCAAAATCAGGGTTCTGAATGAGTCACAAGTATATTTTATGTATTTTAGAGAGAAAAAATTATTTCCAAGTAAGAGTTGAAAATTACTGTTTCAGCTTTGAGTTTGACCTAATATTAGAATAGGTGAACCACTAATCATTAAAGTATTTGAAATTTCAACTAAAATCAGCCAAGGAGAACCAAAGAAAGCCCATACAAAACTGTGCTTAGCAATTTTCTCAGTAACTGCTGAGAATATTAACAAAACTTAATAAATTTATATACTACAATTTTGTGTGCTTGAAAAAAATGCTATATAAGAAAAAACAAAAGAAAAACTGCCCATAAAGGAACAGATTCTTGGGTTGTTCCACTTTAAACCCAGATTCTACTCATTTATTATTGTACAGAACAACTTGTTTTGGTACCCAAAGAACAAAGTCACAGGCTAAGGCATAAAATATGAACTACTAGTCCAACTTCCTCTTTGGATTTGCTTTTGGAGAGGGAAGTGAAGAGGGGATGAGAAAAAAGAGGTGAAGTCAAAATTTGTACTGAAGATCAACTTAATATTTTTCTTGAAGGAAAGAGGTGTAAGAGAATAGTAAAAAATGCAAGATGAGAAAGAACTACTGTGGTTGAAGTTAAAATTTTTCCTTAAATACTCAGAGGATTGCTATCTTGCTATGGTCTTGCCTTTATCAGAAAGCTTTATATCTCAATTCACCTAGTTACAGTGATATATATCTAGTTGAATTAGAGCTAATCCTACAACACAAGTGAGTTTAACTTGCTTTAAATTAAGTTTACACCAATTTAAGTACACATTGTACATTATACAATCATGAAGTATAAAGAGGAAAAAGGAGAAGGTAGAGAAAGGAGAGATTAAACAAACACAAGCAACAAATGTCACTGTACAGTGAGGAGACAGTTTTGATACTTCAGTGAAGGGTGAAGTAAAGGAAAGGAGAAGCAAGTCAGCTCTAGTCTGAAATGAACTGCAGAGAGAAGTGAGTTTCAAAAAAGGAATTAAACAAACCAAGATGAGATGCATGAACAATGCATCTGGAGGGCTCTCTGAGGTTCTCTCCATCTTTCTTCTTCCATGCTTACCTTCTATTTAGCTAGCAGTGGTACCTGTAAAACCATTATGCTTTCTAGGACATTGTATCCAAGAGTACTAACTACAGCTGATGAAAAATAGCTTACCTTTGTGTTGCCCCATCCACCTTGTTCTTAACATCTTGTTTAAAAAAAAAGATAGTCACTTGCAGGTTTCAGAAAGCTCACACAAAGCTTTAAGAAAAGACTGAATCTGGCTATCCAAATTGCAGTCTACAACGTAATTCTGTTTGGCTTAGAAAGGTATGCCTCATCACATAACATGAGAAGGTTTACTTGTCATCTGGTTCCTGAATAAACTGCTATACTATAATCTAGTGTCTGTCTGTCAAAAAGTTTGATAGTCTGGTTTCAGTTATAATCTGTTTTCATTTCCTAATTTTTTTTTGGTCATGTTGGTTGTGATTTTCTATGACTGGCCCCTGTTTGGTGATGCTCTATGGAAAGTCTGATATAATCCATGCCAGCTACTTTTCCATCATGTGAAATCAAACGAAGGATAAAAGGCCCTCATTATAAAAAAATCCCTAAAATTGAAATGTAATTCAGATGCAGTAGGATGTTGGAAATTGGCATGTATTTACTATTCACTTTTAAAAATACACCCACATTTGAGACTCTAAAGAAAGGTTAGAAAACAGAGAGCTGAAAGACTAAAATTCACCTCTCCGTAGACTCCATAGACAAACTAATGAAGTTCTGAAGACTTTTATGAAGCAAAATTTATTGTATAAAAATCTGTTCAGTTGAAATATGATTAATAACAGTCATGACACAAAAAAAAAAGCTCTTTCTGTAATTCAGTATCTGTAATCATGTTCATACATTACAATGTAGGACTGGAAAGGCATTTGGACTACTAGAGGTTAGAAAATGCACAAAACGGACACCAATGCATGGGGAATGTATCAAAAAAGTTTCAAAAAAAGAAATTTTTTCTGCAGGAAAAAACACAAAGATAATAAAAAATAAAAAAGACTTGTCTCCTTATTGTAGCAGTAGACATGGCGACTTTCAGACCAAAAACATTAGCACCTATTTAAACAGGACTTTTTAAAACTGCACTAGAAAAAAACAATTAACAAGTTAATCCTTTTATAACACATAGTCTCACACAAATAAACAAATCATGCTTTCTGAGAAGCAGAAAATAGAAGAAATCATGGCACAAAAAGGAAAAAAAAAATCATTCAAAACTTTAATGTCTCTCCATAGGTGGGAACTGAGAAAAAACACACAACAAAGTATTCTGCAATGAAGACTTCACATTTCATTCACCCATAAACGAAGTTCACAATGGGAACTTATGATACTCACAGCCAATGGTACTCTAACTTAGATTTAGCCCTTCTTAAGTCAAAAGAGCGAATTGGGTTGACTAAGATGCAATTCAGCATTAGAGCACAATTCATGGCTTGCCTTGCTCAAAACTACTCTAAAGAAACGTAGCTTTGAAGAAAGTGTCTTATTTTCTTCCGTTCCATTTGCCTCAGGACTTGATTTCTGATCCACTTCAGACCTCATTCACACTGATGCACTTAAGAGTTGGACTCGGTGAGATCCTTGTGTGTCCAACTCAGCATATTGAGTAATTCCTGTCTGTAACTTCTGATGACTTTATCTTGACATCTTAATTAGAAAATATCTTTAAGGATGTGAAATTCTTATGCCAAAATTTACATGTATACTATTAAACTACAGACCTAAGCAACAGAACAAAGTTTATGTTGTAAACTTAATAATTTTAACTTTTGTAATCCTTGTTTTTTAAAGTTTAATGATGATAACAGGATAATGCATTATACTCCAATTCAGCTTCAGGGCAAAGAATAAGTTTACGGGTTTTTTCTCTTTTGTCTGGTGTCTAGAGAAGGTACATGAAGTTGCTTGAGTCACTTTCTTTCTTTTTTATGGTCATTTTCTAGATTTTTACCTCAGATATGATATTAGGAAAGTCAAGTTTGGTCTTCCTGAGCTTGGCTGAAGGACAATGGAAAAATAGGGAAGACAAAGAAACCCCTTGGAATCCACAAATTCAAGATTGTATCTCTTCAGGCAAAGTTGGGCTGTGGAGTCCACGTTCTGAGTTGGGGATGGTTAGGGGTAAGCTTCACACAACAATAAATCAGAAATCTTTTGAACTGTCACTCAGGCTTTGGGTTCTGGTTTATAACAAAATCACAGCTTTACAAAGTTACTTTTTTACCCTCTTAGTCATGAAAAACAGGATTTTTTTTCATGACTTTTCTTACCTCTAAACTGTAGCTGGCAGAGCCAAATTTGACCTTGAATAAAAAGGGACTTGTAAGAACCTGCAGGTCAATATGGCTCTCTAACAAACATCCGCCAGTTCTGAAAAAGGGGTTTAAATTCTTCTTTAGCGAAACTAACTTAAATAGTATCTAACTAAGGTTCTAGTTCTTCCAGTTAGAAACTTCACTGTATGGAATCACTCACAAGCCACCTCCACCAGTAAATCTGTTCAGTTGAAACTGGCAAAGCCTACTCTACTTAAAATAAACCTCCAAGGCATAACTTCTGGCTTGAAGTGCAAATTTCAGTACACTGTGTTTAACACTACTTAGATGCAGATTTCCCAGTGTATTTGGAAAAAATTGCCTTAAGTTTTTACCCAGTGAAGAAATTAGCATCTTCAGTTCCACTCACAACCTGAAAACATTTATGAACAAAGCAGGCCATGTTCTCTTTACTTCTTTCGCTGTATTAAATACAGAAAAAAACAGAGGGTCAGCGATCTACTTCTGTAGTTTAAAATGCAGTATTTTAGGTAAGGTGTGGCTGGGAGGAAAATGTCCTTTGCCTGTAACCTATTGCTCCTAGACTGAAAGACAGTACAATATGGGTACTCTCGAAACTCAGGACCCTTGTTAGACACCAGCGTTATTCAGGGGCTGTTCTACTACTGGAATAACCAAACAGTCTAAAGGGGCTTTCCAAAAGGTAAATCTGACCAAACATACAGAAAAGGTAATAAAATATCAACAAGTTTTTAATCAAAATTTTTTATACATATTTTGACTTTCTCCTATTATTAAGTAGCCTGTTTCCCAGCTGCTTTTAAAGAGACCTAATCCCTAAAAAGAAATGGATTTCTGTCTTGAGTATGTATTAGTAAATGGTACATTCCCCTTTTTTCACATATACTTTGGTCACAAGTGAATTAGATACTATTGACCACATTTATATCCTTAAACTATGGATACTGTTATAGTAATTATTAATATATATATTAATAAGTAGTAATATATAGTAATAAATAGACACATACATACATGATAAATAACTATAATCACTGGGCGTCTCACCGTGGTGAGCATTGCATTGTCAGTTCCCTCAAGTTGTCTTTCAAATTCTCTTGAAACTGAGTCACATATCATGCTATCAATTACACCAGTAGCTCATTTTTCAGAGTTTTCCCTCTAAAATATGCAAACTAGAAATCTCCTCATAATGAGAGATTAATCAGGAGATGTTAAGTTTAGGGAAACAATGTAGCCCACACGCCTGCAGACTGATCCCAGATTTGAACCTTGATGATCTTTTATCTATAAAACTGTGTATGTGGGCACTTACTGCCACCCAGGTCAGCAACAGTACATTCCTGTACAGAATTTTGGCCATATATGCTATGCATATATTTTCAAAGATATTTTTTAAATTTGTGTCTAATAAAACAAACAAGAACTTTTGTCAGTTTTTGACAAGAATGTGCATCTATTGTCCTCTACAAACTCTTTTATTTTCTTATAAAAAATCACTTAAAATGATTCTCTGGAAGTAACCATCACTGCTACTCATCTTAGTTTTTGCAGAAAAAAAAGAGAAAGAAAGCAGGTTTTTATTCTTTCCTATATCCTCATAAGAAAAGGAGTACATGAAAACTGAAAGCTAGTCTGTAACAGGTACACTGCTGAGAAACTCCCATCTTGTATTCCATGCAGTACACTTACATATGCTACTTTTGCTAAATAAAAATAATGCAGTTTGTATATGCAGACAGGCAGCTTAAAGATCAGCAAGAGCACTTCCAGTTTCACCCTTTGAAATCTGGGTACCAGATGAGTACAACCACATAGGTTCAGAAGCAACAATCAATCTTATCTCTAAGATCTGTTGATGCTGATCTGATGTTGATGCTGATGCTATTTCTTCCAGTGAGACTACCACACTGCTACAGGAAGCCACAGTATTTAATTGTTGTTCAGCTTTCTATGTTTAATGGTGGTATAAAAAAGAAAGTGAGACTCGAGAAAAATAAGACTTTTACTAAGCTGTTATTGTCCCCTCTGGTTTGCTTCCAGGCCCCTCAATTTCAGTCCATGTTGTTCTATTTTGAGGATGTTTTCAGATGCATTGAAGTGCACTTCAACAGATCCTTGAAGCACAACATGGATTGAAATGAAGCTGCCTGAAGATATTAATAATAGAAATCTCTGACACAGCACTGCACACTGAGAAATTGCTTGATACTTATTAGAAAGCATCATGTTAATACAACACTGCTAATACAGAGCTCTATGAGAATGCATAATAAAAATATTGTTAAAAGAATCTGCAAATGAAGCAGCAGGTTTGGAGAACGATGAAGGGAAGATGAAATGGGAAGATGAAGACAGGAAGGTTTTAAGACATTCATAAATACATACCTGACAGGCTGTCCCTCAAACCCCAAAGCCCCCAAAATAAAACAAAAACCAACCTCTAAGTGCACATTTACACCATCATTTACAGATTTACAGTTAACTGTCCCCCATCTCCCACCTCTCCCCAAGATATTCAGGGAAAGAAAAGCTGGTACAACTATAGAATACTACTTTCCCTGTTTTAGCATCAAAATGCCAGAGAAATGGATTGCAGAAAAGACAAAAAATTGAAAAGCCTTCCATAAATGTTTTTTGCTTCTGGATGAGGATTTCTTAAGGAAGATTTAGGCCAAGATTATTTGGCCTAATTAATTCTTCCCTATTAAGGAGGTTTATAATGGAAGTACAGACAAACCTTCAACTGTCACAGATCAAACAGTGATACCTCAATAAACCTGGCAACTATTTAAAACAGCCTTATGGGATTACACTTTAAAGAAGAAGGAGATTCGTCCCAACCTAACGGACTGTAGCTTTCCCTTCCCCTTAGTAGATGTTCTTCCCAGGAGAGATGACAGGAAAATGGGGAACACTTACTGCTCTAACTCCCAGCTCTACAGCATAGATGCCCTGACCTATGCAAGACAACACAGCATAAACACAAATGCCTGAGTGTAATACAATTCACAACTGCCTGGCTTTCACCTCTGGCGGATTTTTGCAGTAACATAATTAGCTGTACCAGACTAAGTCCTTCCTCCTGTTT
Organism: Pipra filicauda; assembly: GCF_003945595.2. Taxonomy (NCBI): domain Eukaryota; kingdom Metazoa; phylum Chordata; class Aves; order Passeriformes; family Pipridae; genus Pipra; species Pipra filicauda. Next base: position 5,297,703 of record NW_024104643.1, on the reverse strand, counting down.
ACATGTGTTATCTAGAGAAGCAATAGTAGCAATGGAGTTTTGCCAGGCAGGAACTGTCCATCAACAAACACACCTTAGAAATAAATACTAAAGGTAGGTTTTTTGTGGACAAATTGCAGTAGGAGATAAAGAATCAAAATCACAGATGCCCCATATGGTATATGTATGGGAGACAAGCAGACAGTCAGAGAATGTAACTCATTGCAAGGCACCTGCTATTTAAGTGTTCTCCAAAGCTTTACTAACTCAGCCCAAATGAGACTGCTGCTGATTTCCTGCTCCTAACTTAAACTGAATCCTGATACATTCAAAGAAATATGCAACATTATTTTGCACGCAAACAAACAGAAATTAATCAGCTCAGCTTCCCACATCTAAAAGTCGAGTGGCACCTGAGATGCTGAAGGCTATTTGAGAGGTCCACCTGGGGCAGACAGGCCAGAGGAGGCACTGGAGACCATGCCCTCCTGGAGAGGCAGTGGAAGATCGGAGGGCAGCTCAAATCCAAGCATGTGAGCAGCGTGTGAGCAGCTGAGCATATAGGTGTCTGGATGTAGGAAGTTAGCACAACTCTAATTGTTACCAATTTTTAGAATCCAGGTGCTGGTTGCAAGGATTAACATACTGTCTTATTTCCACAGACTGTTTGAGCAGGTACATTTTTTAAATCCAAATTGCTCTACACAAACCTCTGAATGTGTTTAAATGAAGAACAGGAATTCTAATTTACTATATCTACAAGTAATAGTAAATACCATGAAGTCTTAAAATAAATATTCTACTTTTTAAAATAGTTTGCTATTTCTTAAAGAATCCCGCCTTCACAATAATTCCCACCTATGATGAGTGGGATCTCTTAGCTGTACTATATGCTGAAAGTAATTTTCAAAATTAGCAGTGTTTTGAGTCTTTTATGACACAAAGTTTTGTTAACACATTCAGGACTACACTGTTCTTCCTGGGGAGTAAGGACAATGTGATTCTTCAAACACGGATATGGAGATCTATCCATAGTTCTATAGGGAGGACTAAAAAAGTGCCATGTTCACAACTTCGGGAAATTCCATATTATGTGTAGAAAGACAAGCACACTACCAATTAGAAACACTGAACAACCGGTATCCGTCAGAAGGTCATAGTCAGAAGTTGCAAACGGGAAGAAAATATGACTGTTAGGAGTGGTAAACAATAGAGAGGGCAGAGGCTAAAAAGTAAAAAAAGTCATAAAGGAACTCTGTAAAGATAAGCTAGAACATGAGATGATGGCGAGAACAAAGAGGAAAAAAGGTAAGAAGAAATGGACTGGAGAAGTAGGAAGAAAGTAAAGGAGAAAGGCTGGAGAAACTATTAACAGCAGGGAGAACATTCAATCAGGAGGACAGGAGGAGGAAAAAAAAAGAGAGCTAGTTTAAAGAAAAAGTTAAATGACTGAAAACAGTACAGGTGAAAGGAGTAAGAAATGAATAGGCAGAAACGACAGGATTAAGAAGAGCTATGAAGGCAGCCCTGACAGAAAAGGAAGACTACTGTGAAATGGAAAAAAAAAAGGTAAGAAACAGTTGAGGGAGGAAGAATGCAACCAATGTGCCAAGTGCTCTGGGTTCCATATCAGAAAGGTATGACCTCTTCATGGGAGTTTACTATTTTGTTTAAAAAAAAAAAAAGAATCTGAATTTAATCTATTTATTAATACTATAGAAGTATAAGAAATCCCTTCAAGAGAGTTTTTATTGTTAAAAACAAGAATTTTCAAACGCAAACTTTCCCGGTTTTGCCTAATTTATTAAAAGCTTTCGTTCAATTAGCAAAATACTAGACAAGTATGCGAAAGAACTTGAATTAGTTTCTCCAAACAAAAACTACAGACATACAACAGCTCCAAGTAAAATGGCAAGGCCTTTTTTCTTAAAGACCAGAAATGCAACAGAAACAAAATATAATAAAAAATGAAAATTCAGGTACAGGAATTATGTATTTCATACTGAATAATTATTTCTGTACTGCCCGTAAATCCTCTCTGGTAAGCTGTGCATCTAAAACTCATCGAACTGCCAAGGGGTAAACGCAGCTCCATCCATCACACAGCCACTTGACAAATACATTCCATAATAGAAGTTTATTTTTATGGGAGGCTGAATCAAGGACTTTCCCATGCATACAAAAACTTGTCAAAATTATTTATGAGTCTTGCTGAGACACACAATATGTCATATCAAACTCCTATTTTCCTTCCAAGCACAGACTGTCAATATCTCTGCTACTATCAATAATGTGGAACACCGCTGCTATAGGCCCTTAGGATTTTGAGGTCATTTGCCCATCCTAGCCTACTGCCAGACACTGTCTCTAGCTGCAATGCAGCTGAGGAGAGGTGCATTTACAACCTCTATGAGGTGTAGTTAAGGTAAGCACTAGGGACCGCAATCAAAGCCTTTGCCAACATAAAATAAAATGGAAACATATGTTTGAAAAATTACAGTTGATTATAGCTAGAGTTATGAAAATAATGAAAAAAATTGCACTGGACTAAATTAGAAAATCCAAAAGCTTACCAGCAGTTTCTGGAATAATTAAGCAAATAATCACTTCTGATGAATATGTTTGCACCTTTCTGAAACTATGCTAAGGAAAATCACACATAACAAGTCTACTATTATCCTTTCTGACCAGAAAGATAGTTGAAAATCTCATGAACTTTGATAATAAGGAAGATAAACTCCTGAAACAGAGTTTATTTAATCCAACCTGTATTATTTTACAAAAAACCATAATAAGTCTTAAAGCAAATATCAGTGTTTTTGCTCATGGGCCCAAGCAAAAAGCACTTAGCTTTCTGAAGGCCATACCCCTAAGCCTTGTTTAGCTATGTCTTTTATTTCAGCACTATTACTTTTTCTGCTGGTTGTTTTGCAAACACTACACAATCACAGTATATCCTGTCTGGGATGTGACTAAACTTGACATTAGTATTTTGAACCTTTGTGGTACCAGCTCTTTCCTCACCATGCTGGACTGCCCCTTTTGCCTCTCCTGCTGTCACCAGCTCTGTGGGAATATCTCTGCTAACCCACCTGGCTACCCTGAGCCACCTCTGCCTGCAGCTGCTCAGGTATCTTGATGCAGTACCTTCTTTCCAGGATTAAGATGCAGAAACGCTCAGGGTGGCCCTCAGAGCAAGTGCATCTCACATAGCTTTTGTGCTTGGGATACTGGCTGCCTCACCTGTAACACTCTGCTGCCTTGTCACTGAGGCAGCCACACCAGCTAGGAACCACTTGCACATCGCTTAGAAAAACACTATGTGGGCCTTCCTCACAACAGCTGAAAGAGACCTAAATTTTTCTCTAATTAAAACTCTCCACAGTGCAATGACATTATTACAGAATACCTAAAAACTTAGCTGTTTTTAGGTCAACTGCTACAACCACTTGACCAAACACATAGACAAGAAAAGGCCACGTTCCTCGTCTGTGCAACACATCTCACCTTGTGACAGATTTGCTCTGCAGTTCACCTACTAAATGTTTATGGGAATGAGGGAAGAAGGACGAGTCACATGGCAAGAGGTTCTCCCCTCAAAGGAAAAGTTATAGGTTCATCTCAGCCCAACAGCTGCTGGACGTGAAAGACTGACATTTGGGAAGTCACTGAGCCTCTGATTCCCGTTAATTTTTAGCTGCCCATCCATGAATGATAGCATGCTCCAGAGACAAACTATCCAAATCTGAGAGGAAGAATTTCTTCAATGAAAGCTCACAGTGCGAGATTTATTTAGTTATCCCCTCAGACTCAACCATCATAGTAGGGGAGATCACCCTGACACTGCAATTAGCTGTGAAGGAGCTGGCTTGGCAGAAGCATAGAAATCAGTGGCAAATTCACACTGCAAAGAAGACAGAGGTGTGGTACTGCCAGGATTACATTGCTCCCAGTATTGCATGCAGGACAGCAGAAAGTGCTGACACCAAGAGTTACTTTTGTAAAGCCTCAATGTCTTCAATAGCAAATATCCCAAATATCTGTCCAATGGTAGCATTGTCCCACCCACCAAATTTGTTTTTAGAGCAGGTGGTTGGGAAAGTGCATAAGGCAGAAAACATTCATGTAAAAAATAACTTACAGGTTCACTTTCATCAGTGCCCCATATACTTTAAGCCTTATTTTCCAAAAGGTATAGTACCTGCTGTGATAGGTAGAGACAGAAAGAACATGCTCAGATGAGTTCCTTTACTGTTTAATGGGCTGATAGCTCCCATGCACTTAGTTAACCTACTTCAGGGTCATTTTATGGATCTTGAGGAGCTATGTGTAGCCTGGAAAAGTTTTCAGGATGAGGTCTATGGGGTGGACTAATGTTTCCAGGTCTGTACAATGCCTGCCTCAAGAAATCAGAGATTATTAAATACTACCATCTCACAAACACCAGCTTCTGTAAATGCTAGTATAGAACATTGCTAAAATAATAATAATAGAACAAGACAATAATTTGATTGTCCAATAAGAGCTAACCCTACAGAAAAGACTACACAAAAAGGATATCTCATAATTTTTAACCATTTCACTAGAACACGTTTGTATTGTTGTCTTCAATTTTTGTCTGCCCAGAGAGAATTCAGAGAAGGCTGTTTACAGCCAAGAATAAAATAAAAGTACTGGTAGCCCATGTGAAGATATCCAAGTTTGTCCAGAAGATGCATTTCCGGTACTTAAAAAAACTCCACTTTCTTACAGCATAAGGGCAACAGAGCTATTTAACAATTTTTGTTAGTGGTTTAAAACTGTCAGGAATCAGAAGTCTTTTTAGCAGCATACTTTCCACATGACATAGGTGCAACTCATTTTGTCCCTAACAGAAGCCATCATGCCTATTACTCTTTGAACATTGCACTGCAAATGTACCTTTTAGAAGGAGAAAAATATAATCCTATTGATTTTCCTCAGCCCTAAAATGTAATAATTTGAGATTATTTTCAGGTGACAAAGGCTTTATGACCTAACAGCTGACCACCTTTTTATACTTCACCACTGACGTGTATTACTAAACTCAGAATCCCAGCTTCTGTTAAGGGATATTTATAAACACAATTACTTATTTAAGTTTAATGTCCCTGTGGTAAATCATATGCTGCTATTAAAGTGCTGTACTTACTGTACCACTCTCGTCTTCTGAGACAGGGAAGATGGTGCCAAAACTGAGCGAACATGCAAGGAAGAGTAACCACTGTATTTTATACTTAGGGAGACAGCAGTAACTGATGCACAGCAAATGTCCTTTTACTCATAACCATTTTGCAATATTAGAAGAAGGAGAAAAGTCAAAGATTAAAACATGAACAGCCTGAATCTCTGAATCACCAATGACTTGCATCCTGAATAGCCATTTAACACTTGTGCAAAGTAAATGTAAAACAGTAACATTCTGACCAGCAGCAATTTACATTCTCTTTGCATAGGTTTAAATGACTGCACTGGAACTGGGAGGCAGAGGAACTACCTTGCTACATTCCAGCAAAAAGGCAAGACATTTTTAATAGCACTACAGATACAGCACTTTAAGAGTATGTGATAGTTATAAGCATTAGTTTTCACATCCTATCCTTTGTTATTTTCTTTACAAGTACATGACTGAAATGAGATGGTTTGGTCTCTTCCCAGCACTGGTCATGTTCTTTCGCTAGTAGAAAAAACTGCTCCATTTCAGACACCTTTGGAGGAATTCCCAAGAAGGTAAGACACAAGAACACAGCTGCTCTGTGGTAGCTGCTCTTTTCTCTCACCAAAGATGTGGTTCACTCCTGCAATGTCCTTAAGCAAACATTTTCCTTCTCTTTCTGTCAAACTAAGGAACTTTGTTAGCAGCACCATAGGACAGGAGATAACTATAGAGCTCTCTAATTGTTAAGCTCTTGCAAGGGCTGAGCCTGATCATTCACTGAATTGTTGAGTTGATGGGATTCGTGTAGCTGGTTATAAATTGATAATCTAAATTAATTCATTCAAGCAGAAATCGATTTTGTAACTCCTTGAGAGCTTGTAATAATGCTTACCTCCTACCGTTAGCTGCATTCTCCGTTTCATAAAGCTGGTCGGAAACAGCTGGATTCAGGTGACCTGCTAGCTCATTAAATCTGTTACATGTTCCTTCTGGTAAATGATATTAAGCTGAAATGTCCTTGCGTTGATTTTTTTCCTTTAATTTTATGACAGAAATAACCTAATTTGTAACACAAAATAACAATCTCCTTGGATTACTTTGCCTTGTTAAAATATTTTATGCATTTTTCATTTACACGAAGGTAATGGAAAAACACTTAAACTATCTGTTATTTAAACCACAAGAGATATGTTACTGAAAGTCTGATAGCTGCAAAAATGATTGCCTCTTCATAGTCTTTGCTTTATATCTGTAATAAAAGGCGGACAATTCAATTCATCGGTTAGTAAATAAAGTACGATAGTTTTTATTTCATTTGCTCTGCATTGCAAGAACTAAAATCAGATTGCTTTTCAAATTCATTTAAAAATGGGCTCATTATTTTCCTTTTTTACTTCTAATGCAAAATGTCTGTTGTCTATTTTGAATGTTATATTTTTTTAAGATATAAAGCAAATATAACCTAACTCTAAATGTCAGATTAAAAGTATAAATTTCTTTTATTGACTCCTCTTATTACCTAAATATTGGTGTCAGGATTGTCAGTAAGAAGTGCTGAATAACTGAATCTGAACATCTCAGTATGGACCTGATAGAGAGCATAAACACTTATTTCTCATGACTTGATGACTTCTAACTATCAACTTTTACGACAAACACAGAACAAGTGTCACATGTCACAAATTACAGTGCTGGAATGTGCTGCAAGGCAAAAAATATGTGCCCGCCAAGATAAAACCCAAATTCTACCAAGTCTAATGTAGAAACCACACCTGTTTAGGGAATGGGAAAACGTGATTATGCTTTTCTTCATGCACGTAAAAGGATCAAGTAACCCTGAACTGAAAAGCTTAAATATGCCCTTGAACATTTCAGTTTACCATTTCCAGCAGACGTCACTATAGAGCAACGATTCATGCAGGCTGAAAAAATGGCAACACTATCCAAAGGAATTACGATAAAAACATTTAAGAAGGCTTAGCTATTAAGATAATAGTAGCTAAAATCAGAATTATTAGCTTATTAAAATTAAAGATCCATATAAAGATAAACCATCCTTTTAATTATCAGAAAGAAAAAGCGGTATTGATTTCAAGCTTCTGGCAATAACAAAGCACAGAAAAGTGTAATATATACAAAATACGCCTGTCTTTTGGGATGTATGAAAATCACAATGATAACACCGAGAAATGCACACGTATAAAACTTAAAGTATCATGTTTTCTAACAAAACCCCACATGTGATAGATACTAACACAATGAGCATACAGCCATATAAACCAATACCAATAAAGAGGCAACTGCTTTTTCACTCATGTTTTCCTACATTTATTATCACCAAGCAGCCTTTACTCATTCCCCAAATCTTAGTATTTCCCTGCATATAGAATCATCAAAATTCTGTCCAGTAGCATATATTCAGTAACAGAAAAATCAGCATACAATAACAGTGAAAGGTGATGGTGGCTTTCAGAAACATAGTGAATGTATGGCTCTAGCATGCTGACGAAATATCTAATATTTTTTTCCTGTTTAAAAAACCAATAGAAAATAATTCTACCCACACAGTATTTCTGTTGGAACATTTACTGCCTTAAGAATTAAACCTGTGAAGTCCATTCTGTGCGGTGGCTTTCAATCCTGACTGGCTGGAGTTTGTCTGAAAGACAAATGCTACTCAAGGTAGTGCAAGGCTAAATGTTGTAGGCAAGTCTCCGGGAAGACTTGTCTTTGAGACATAAATTCTAATGACAAAAAGCACATAAAGGGAATTTTTTCACTATACCATACCTCAAACAATGTGTCCTGTTTCCTCTGTGAGCTAGGGTAATTTGTCTGGCCTATACATAAGAGTCATAGTGAAGTTTTCCCCCCTTTTTCCCTGTTGCTCGTGATCTGATATTTGCATAACATAGGATGAAGCACTTTCCATGCTTGGTACAGAACCTTCCAAGACTATTAGGGAAGGACAAGGGAATGAAGAAATCTCTTTCCTGTTGTTTCCCTGCATGAGCATTGGCTCAATAGCCATTTGCTCTGCGGTCCGTACCTGTAGGCACAGCAACTACTTGTAAACATTTTTACCACTTTTCTTGAAGCAACAATGCATAAATTGAGCAGGACAGGGCATTCATCAGACTGTTTCTATGGATATTTCCACTCGGCAACTTGGGGGTCCTTGAGACAGCTCCTGTGACGGACAGGTGGCTGGAGGTTCTGGGGGGCTAACAACCGACTTCCAACTTGAGAACTCAGCACCTGGGCTTAGTGACCAAGACAGAGGTATTTTCTGGAGCATGAGATCTTTTTGGTCTGCTTCTTTGTCAGTTTTGTTTAGAAACTTTCCTTAATGACTAATGATTAAGTTTGGTGGTGCCTTATATAGCTATGGCTCTTCCTCATGGTGCACTCCCAAACAGGTGCCTCTAAGCGTCAAAAGGACAATGAGATTTAATGGACAAAAGATTTGCATATATTATTGCTCTGGAGAGAAATAAAAAAAGCTCTGTAGTTTACTCTCTTGGCTTAGAGAGTAAACTAAGGCACACTGCTTGTACCTGGACTTATGTATACTCTGTTGGATATAGAACGCTCTTACGTGAAGAACAGATCCCATGACTTTTGAGCTAAAACGTGAGCAGAGGAAAACCTCACCAAATGAGTGAGCTGTTTTGCTCTGCAAGGGAAGAACTCCTAGTAGAAAAAGCAGAACTCCAACTGACAGAGACGAGGACCTTGGGCACTGATCTCCACTGATGCTGTTTTCACTAGCAGTGTCAGCATTAACAGTAAGTAGTGTAAACACAAACCATGCACAAACACAAATTATTCCAAACTACAAAGGTTTGAAGATGGAGAACATTACACTGCACCTGACAGAACAGTCTTAGCAATTTTCCTACAGTCATTTTCTACCTTCAAAATAATTGTAGTTCTTTGCACTGTATCAGTCACAGACAGGAATAACCATGTGTTATTACCCAAGCAAAGTCAATCTATGAGTTCAACAGATCACAGCAGTTGGACCTCTCTTATTTTCAAAAAGATAATCACTGGCTGACTTTGGTTTTGGAAATACAGACCTTCTCAATACAAAAACCAGAAAATAAAAAAAAAATATATATCATCCAGTAAAGGCCCGGGTCCAGTGCTAATACTTATGTACAAGAAAATGTGTATAAGCCTGTAGAATCACATTGAAAATCTTGATTATAAATTGTTTATTCATATACTTTTTATAAGTGAAATATTACCAGCAGAATAGCACACCTGCTGATGTGTGGCTTTCTTTCTCTCGGTGTTACATTGTTGCAGAAGACTGCAAAAAGAAAATACTAGACTGGACTAGAGAATCTTGTTATTGCCAAAAGAGAAAATATTTTTTAAGAATCTATGATCAGCAACTCCCTACTTTGCTTCTTAGCACCACTGCTCTTCATGATACTTGCAAGTGGAGTACCGTATGCACATCAGATGCTGCCACACCCTTCCTGTTGCTAATCTGTCTTTTTAAATTTAATTTCTTTTATGGTGGCTTTTCCACTGTTTAATTAGGCCACAGGGAGTAAAGAGAGGCAGTCTCACTGTCCCTTCAGAGTTTATTTCACAGACTGTTCCCTTCAAGGATTTTATTTCTGTCATTGAAAGCAGACATCCTCATATTCCTTAAACACAGAAAATGATTAATACAATGAGATTGTTATGCTCCTAGCTAAAATGGCCTTCTTTCTAATGTGAGCTACAACAGCTTGAAAAGACGGGCGCTGACACTACACTTCAGCTGACAGTTTTTCTTTTTTTAGGTGTACTGTTATTGGGATCTGTAATTCTGTGTGACCCATAATAATAAGCCCACCATTCTCCTCATATTAATATCATAAATTCTGCAGACATAGATGATACTGTCATATATCAAATATGACCATAAAACCAATGTGATCTTAACACCTTTGGATTTATCTTGAAAAGAAAAATACTAGATAAAATCAGTTATGCTGATATCACCAAGTTTTTACTGAGTTACAGTAACATGCTAAGATTACAATATATTTTTAGGAGGATAGGCAGTTTTGACAGATTTATTAATCTATTCCTTAAGTTAAACTCATGGATAGTTAATTGTATGATATTTAACAGTCAATGCTTTCCATTTCGTGTCCCTGGCCACAAGCTTGAAATTCCACAAAAGCTGAATTTGGTCTAATATTCAGTGCTTATATTAAACAGCCTAGTTTAAAGGATCACTAGTCAGATAATAATATTTTACAGTATTTAATGGCACCTGCTAGTACCACTGCAGTTAAAGGTCTTTGAGCTAATTCAAACACATTTTGGGTTAGAATGGCATGCTCAGCTTTGGATTGATTACAATGAAACCCATGACATACAAATACCAAATTGACTTAATACTGGTTTCGAGTTTTGTATCTCTGAGACCACTTACACTTCCCAGTAAGTAGTGATTGCAGTGGAGCATTCTGGAACACTTAGAACACTAAAGCAAAAGCTGAATTTAAAATACTGAAACCTTCAATTTGCCACCTCCTTCTTCCCACCTCTGCTCTCGTCAGAATTAGAATTTCCAGACAGACTGTACTACGTGATTGTATGTTTGGACAACTGCTATAATAACAATAAAAAAAAGAGGGAACATAAAATGGCTGAGATGCTGAGGCTGCCAAAGTAACTGTGCCACATGCAAACATGATTATCCTTGTTTTAAGTAAAAATCCTAAGTCAAATTTACTTCAGCGCAAAGGAACTATTCGGGGGCCTATGCACCACTTATGCTTTCAGTCAAGAGCACCATGGCAGCAGAAGTGCTGTACTCCTATAAAGTAATGATGGAACAGTATTTGCAAGGAATTTTTACACGGCACATAAACCTATGTGCTATGAAATCCTTTTTACAGAGATGCTCTGCAAAGCACCAAACAGGCAGGCTAAAGTAAACAGGCTTCTCTGGGAAAAAGGAGGTAAAGGCAGAACAAAAGAAAGCAACAATGAACAGCACAGCTTCAGAAATACAGATCAAAATGCGCTTTATTGCTACCAGGAAAAGGATTTTTTCACAGTAAATGTATTCAGGCCCTTGCTTCAGCCACTTGTTTTGTATGTTGTTGGCATGAAACTCTGCCCCTCAAAGAGCACAACACCTCTGTGAGAAATTACGTCCTTTCTTTTTTTTCAAATGTCCACATCTCATAAAAAGCAACATGTGATGAAATTTCAGCATTACAGTTGCCATTAGGAACCACATTTCTTTACAAGGTGCACAGGCATTTCAACAGGGCAAACAAGTTTTCTCTCACTGAGTAGTCATTAAAAGATCAGAGCCTCAACTGAACTGCTAAAAAAGCAGATGGGAGTAAGCACAGCCCTGGCTCTACCTTCACAACCATTGTTACATATGGACAGAGAAAGGGGCAGTGGTTGTTGCAATCAGGAAGAGTCATTTTGCTAGAAATTGTTCCCAACACTACAGTGCTACCAATCACTGCAATCCTTTCACAAGTCATCTTAGCTCAGATATTTGAAGGCATAATGTCCCAAGCTTCTAGACTCAAATACTTAAGTAAGAACAGTTACTTGTTTTCATTTTTGGGGGAAGAGAGAAATTCAGTGACTTTAAATGCAAGCAACAGAGATTGGAAATTACCACCCAGAGAAAAAAAGACCAGATATGCAGCAGTACGTAGACCTGACAATACCAACACTGTTGCCTTCACTGTAACCAGAGGGTTGTAGGAGAACTTGTTTTCGGGCAGACAATCTCCCCATACAACCTAGACTTGCAGCTGTGACTATATGCCACAATCTACTCCTCGATACACAAATTTCCTTTGACACAGATGACTTTAATGGCTTTTTCTTTGTAGCTTTACAGTATATTGTATAATTAATTCAGGAATTAAAGCTGCCTAAATGCATTCAGACACAATTGAGCTACTCTTTGGAGCTGTTGCAATCTATTTTGTCAATAACCCTAGTTCAAGGGTTCCTGCTGCTACACATCAATGCAATAAGAAATGTGTACTCTGGATATTTACATATCTGTCCCATGGAGAGACTCAGATTTTTAAAGACTCCTTAACAAAACATTTTTTCATGCTTTACTTAAAAAAATAATTTTAATATAAATTTGGAAATACAAAGTTCCCAAATGAAAAAAGTAAAAGCATTTCATATAATTTATCTGGTAAACATGCTCCCAACATTTGAAATTAATTCCCATTTTTTTTAAGCGTAATCAACTTTGTGAGTTTTTTCTTAAGAAATTTCACTTTCCTCTTGAGAGTATACCAAAAACATTAAAAACCCAAAGAAAAATATACACGGCAAACTGAAAGGTCAGAAAGGATACAGTAATTGATTTATTTTCCTTAAAGGTGAAAAAAGAGCTGGATGGAGAGAGAAGGGGAAGAGAATGAGGTGGCCTCAAGAAAAAGAGGGAGAGAAAACAAAGTTAAATTTGCCTACTTTATTTCTGAATTCCCTCATATTACTTTAACCGTCAGGCTATCAAGGATAGCTTTAACTGGCTTTGCTCAGTGCCTGTACTAAAGATCTTGGAAATCATTAATTTGGAAGCCATCTCCTCTTAACTCAAAATAAAAAGCACTGCTTCTTTAAGAGGAACAAACAGCTGAGATGACAAAGTAAGTGACATGATTATTTTCTGATCTTGGAGTATTTGGTTATACCAGTCACACTGAGGTGTGCTCTGACTAGGGACGATAGCACCAGATGAGTTACACAGACGGCTTCCTTAAAAGACGGATGATAGTTTTCTCTTTCTCAATACTAGCTGTCCAAAGTATGCGTGTGGCACAATTTTGTACACAAATAAATATGTAATCCTCTCTTTTCATTACCTTGTATGTGTTCCTACTCCAAAAATATATAGCCCTTTTTGAGAGCAGTATGTTTACAGCATAAGAAACAAAATCTGGAAAGCAGAGAAAAGAGCAGTACTTTAACTCACTTGATAGGAATATGGTGTGACAGGAGGGATGAATAATCAAAGATACAGTTGATAGTTTACTGTTAAAATAAATTAACCAATCCACTGACAAAAAGTCTTGCCTACTGTACTTTGTAGATACAGCTCTGATATATTTTGATCACAAACAGTTTCAAAAGAGGATCACTCTGCCAGCTGGGCTGTTCTTAAACAAAACCTCTATGTTTTGATCCAGGAAACATCAATCATCATGTCTCCAAAACCATTACCATTTATTGAGCACCCATTAATATGCTCAACGCTAAATAAAGCAAAGGAACATGCTGTCCTTATCCACATTTCTGATCATCTGTCCTTTATTTTTGAAGTCAGTTTGGCTCTGCATAAACTCAAACATCTAAAGTAAACAAAGACAGAAATATTTTGGTGACTATGTACTACACTGCTATACTTTTTGCATACTTGTTTTATCTTTCACATTCTGTAAATATAAAATAACCGCATTCCAAGTGCAGGGAAAAGAACTGAAATTGAGACTCTGCCGGACAAACATGCTTGAAAAAGGAGTTAGGCTGCAGTGGGGCCACGAATTCTGGTGTGCTTCAGTAAAGTGAGGACAGAAACCTGAGCAGCTGCAGAGCTGCTGCAGAGAGCTCAGAATGAGAAGAATATCTTTGCCATGGCATAGATAAAAAAATACAAGGAATTGCTAGAACAGAGGATCTGGCACAAGCAGTGGGATAAACGAGGATTCAAACATCAGCACTGATTATAGGATATGTTGCCTGCACATAGGAGAACATTTAGATATGCCATGTTAGGTATCTCTGATCCATTGAGAAGACTGAAAACCGTTTCTTGCTTAACTTTAAAAAAAAAAGAAAAAAGAAAAAAGCCCCGTATCTGAACAACTTCAAAGATCATACTATTGTTGAAATATTGGTTGAATTTTGATCATGTAAAAAATTGGTGTAATTTAGCCTTTTAAAAAAGGTATGAATAACTATCAGTTGGATGCTCTTACAGTTCTACCTACCTACCGTATTAGAGAAGAAATAAAGCTGATGTTCATAAAGACAATGATAAAATTTCCTTCACTTAATAGGCAACTCTCTGATTACTGGCCACTGGAGTATTAGGTTGAATTGCATCACTGATGAATAGCCAAGGGACTCAGTTAACAAAAATCAGTGCTTTTAAAGTCTTTAATGATTAGAAAAAAATGAATGAAAGCATTTGTCAAGATTATGATTGTCATTAGAAAATGCTAATTACATATTAGTTTAATAATTGCCACATGATCATTTACCAAAATTATTAAATTTTTTTACTTACTTGGAAGAATTAACTTTTTCCTTTTACTTTTTTTTAAAGTGTTCTCAACAGTGCTTTTAGAAGCTAAGAATTTTAAGATTACACAGCTTCTGAAGCTGGGCAGCCACTGTTGGAAAGATCTGATCTAAGTTTATTGCCAACCCATCTTATTTCACTCACTTAAAGATATATATTATCACCCTCTTAAGGAAAGTTACAGCAGAATAGAATTCATAAAGCATAGGTAACTTGCCCACAAAAACAGTCTACAATTACAAAGTAAATTCCAACAAAAAGCTATTTGTTAATTAATACATACATGTTAAGTAAGATATGTCACTTCTCAATATTGAGCTGAGATCTCACCTAAAACATAAAGGTATTAGGCAAGTATCAAACATATCTAGAAGAGCCGTGTCATCTGGACAGTACAACAGAGGAATATATCACTAGTATTACAATAAGACTGCTTACTTTTGATAACAAAAATACACTTCTATTTTTATGCATAGCAGTGTTATACCAATTCTACAGCTCAAGTTGTATCAGCAGCCACTAACTTGACCACAGCAATAACAGAAAAAGCAGGAGTGCTTTTCATGTGCTAAAGTGAACTCAAATGGAATTTCTTTCAGCCAGTGATAATTTTTACCATTCCGATCAAAAATAAGTATATTCTTTTGCCCACCTGCAAGTACAAACACTCCCAAAAGAACAGTTTTCCTATTCTCAGTTTAAGGTTTACATTTTAAACAACTAGTAGTAGCTTAAATAACACACTTTCTTTTAAGGGGAAAGCATAATTAAACTATGTCCAACATTACAGCTTTAAAACATACAACCAGAATAAAACCCAAAAACTATAGAAAATATTTCATTTGTTATTTCTCATCTGAGATCAACATTCTGACTTGGAACAGATCCTTCTGACAAAGTGGTACATCTCTGCATTACTGACCTTAAGAAAACTTTAATTAAATTTAGCAATGAAATAATATTACACCACTACTTTTGTTATCCTTAGTAGTCCCTACTCAATATGGGGGAAATTTGGCAAGAGAACAATAATTTTACTTGACCTTTGCAAAGAAATAACTAAGGTTGACTACTTTACATGCATGCTAATTCAAATCACAGTGCAAAAGCATAAATGGCTGCCTCTGACTGATTTCCAGAGCTGCTATAGCAGAGGGATGAGGTAAGCTTCAGAAGAAAGCAGACATGCTACTGCCAAAGTCTGGTGCACTCAAGTCTGTACAATTTGCTTAATCTCTTCCACCGATGGCAGTATAACTTATTCCTGATCAGACTCACTGGTAGAGAAAGAATTATGGAGAGGAAGAGGCAAAGTTCAGGAGACCCTTCTTGGGAATAGTTCTTCAAACTTCATCTTGAGGGACAATTATTTTGATTTCTTTGAATTAAAAAAAACAAACAAACACGAACAAGGGATTGGTCCTCTGAATAGCTTCTCAAGTGAAATGCAACTGTATGTGGACAGAGTGCAAAATCTCTTAACACTGGCTAGATTTAATCAGGGACAAAAGAGGAATATCATGTCCAGATGAGAAACCACTTTAGGACTTCAGCATAGGAATGTGGAAACCTTCACACAGACATCACACTGCTTTGAATCTTGGCCAGGTCAGTGGTTACTCAAGAGTGCAAGTTGTTCCTGTGATATCAGTCGGCAGTTCTGTTCGACTAGTTTACAGTATCGCCATACTTGACACTCTTGTTGGCAGTTTTAGTCTAAGGAGTGAATGGGGATGTAAATTGAACTACTCATGTCTAAAGGTGGTAGGTACAGATCAAAATTAAGACATTAGCAGGGCCACATGAGAATCCTGCACTACTTTCTACTGTACTTGGTCTGTGGAATAGAGGTATTAAGTCTCTGTGGCTGTCAATCTGGCTCTTTTCATGAGTACTAAATTCATCTAAATAAATAAATTTATTTGTTTCAGCTTGTCATGGGGTAAGATCTGTTTTATTGCTGCAATTTTTGCTGTAATATGTACAAATCAATCACAAAAGTCTCTATGATGCAATCCCTTTATAAATCCGTTAGCTATGTAGCTTCTACCAAAGAAGTCTTAGATGCTGTGACAGTGATACTAAACCTACATCAAAAAAATGATCTTTAAAAAAACATAACTGCAATGCTTTGCTTTCAGGGAATTTTTGTAAAGCTCACATTCCAGAACCAGGCACACACAGAGAGCATTTAACCAAATTCCATGCTAAAATACATTTCAGACCTTAAAAGTTAGTTAAATATATTTACTTCCCGAAAACCAATCTCAACCCTATTTTTCTGTTATCCATAGTGACTGTTCCCATTTTTTCTTTTACAAACTCTTTTGAAGAAAAAAACACCCACATTTCTATAACTACTATGTTAATTTGATCTGTACATTTTTAAAGGAACATTCATTTTCCTAAGGGCACAATCAGTGCAGTCACTGATTGTAGCAAATAAATACTGCTTGGATTATATTATGGTGATGTATTTTACAGCTATCTGTTTATATATTACCATTGAAAGACTATGTTTATTCTTAAAGTAAGAAAACTAAATGTTGAACAACCTGTTTTAGAGAAGAGAATATAAAACTGAAAGATTTATTCTGGAAGAACAATTATGGTCAGGATATATGCTGGCATCCGAATAACATTAAGTTGGAGCAGTAATGCTACATTTTTCAGGAACACATTTCCAAGTAAACCTAATGTTATCCCTTCATCTTATACCAGTGCTTTCATAGACATGGAGGGGATGGAGATTCAGAGAATTAACATAGATTTCCAGCTCTATGTCAGCTTAGAAGGGATTCCTTTGCCTTCAGCATGCTGAAGAATACTGGAGAAAAGACATCCATAGATTCATTAAACTTTTTCCTATATCCTAGAAGACCTCACATGCTCAACAACAGTTGAGGCTACTGCTGATGCAGTAAGGAAATAAACATGGTCAGGTTATTGAACTTTGTTATGTTTTCTATAAAAAGCAGTTTCAGAAGCAGCAGAACCAACAGCCTCATTAGTAAATAGTTGCATGCACACCTAACATGGCTCCTATCATGGCAGTAACATCTAAAACCACTCTTTGGTATCATCATTAATGGCACATTCCTTGTAAAATGACAGGAGGTGGCAAAGCTTATTTTTAGCTGAGGGAGGGAGAAGGCACATGTAGGCAGGTAGCCATCAACAGCACAGTTACCAGCACACTATTTCCAGAACAAAAATGGGATTGTACACCTTATTAAAACACTATTTATTTTATGACCAGCAAGTCAAGGGAGGTGATTCTACTCCTCTACTCTGCCCTTGTGACATCCCACCCAGAGTACTGTGTCCAGCTCTGGGGT
This sequence comes from Pipra filicauda, assembly GCF_003945595.2. NCBI lineage: Eukaryota > Metazoa > Chordata > Aves > Passeriformes > Pipridae > Pipra > Pipra filicauda. The sequence continues at coordinate 5,279,897 of NW_024104643.1, read as the reverse complement.
CCTCAGCACAAGAAAGGCCTGTTAGAACAGGTCCAGAAGAGGCCATGGAGATGAGCAGAGGCATGGAGCACCTCTCCTATGAAGACAGGCTGAGATCTGGGATTGTTCAGCCTAGAGAAGAGATGGTCCTGAGGAGACCTCATTGCAGCCTTTCAGTTCTTAATGGGGGCTTATAAAAAGAGGAAGAACAACTTTTTTCATAGGCAGATAGAGACAGGACAAAGGGGAATTGTTTAAACCAAACCAGGAGATATTTTTATTAAATATTAGGAAGAAATTCTTTATTCAAAGGATTGTGAGGCACTGCAACGGATTGCCCAGGGAAGTTGTGGATGGACCATTCCTGGAAGTGTTCAAAGCCAGACTGCATGGGGTTCTGAGCAACACAGTCTAGTGGAAGGTGTTCTGTGCATGGCAGCGAGGGGTGGAACTAGATGATCTTGAAGGCCCCTTCCAACCCAACCCATTCTATTATTCTATGTATAAAGGATAGCAGCAAGGAAGAGTCAACAAAACAACCTCTATAGAAATACATACTTTCTCTCCCCTTCCTCCAACACAGCAGGAAAAATTAATTCCCCAGCAGGACCTCACATGAGGAACCAGGCAATGCTTTGCAGATCACACATTCCCACTCTTAAACTCTTCCCTTACATTCCTGCGCTTCCTTGGCCCCAGGACTAACCTCTCTTCCTCTTCTCTTCTACAGTCTGAGACTTTGCTACTGCCTCTAGCCATCATGTCAAGCCCAAGCCAATATGGCTTTTTCCACCCAGGACCATATCAGCTTGGGGAACAGCAAAGGGCCCAAGCCTTCCCTGCATGGAAATAACAAGGATTATTCCTTTGTTGCTGGCAAAGCATGGCACCAAGCCCATACTCACACCTCAATAACCACTCAATAACCACTGAGAAATCAGATGAAGTTACAGAGGCTTGTGCCCAATCTCAGTCCTAGGGTCATGTCAAGTATATTTCTGCTATAATGAAGAACTAATGTTTTCATGAAAAAAAAGAAAGAAAAAAAAGGAAAATTAATAGAAGATTCTCACACAATCACCTGAAATATGGTGCTGAGGCTAAAGGTAAATATTAATTACCATGTAATTTACAGTTAAATGTGAGAGCTGGTGATACTGGAAAAGAGTCAGACAATCTGTAGAGCAGTGGCTCTGCAACTGAATGCTTTGGGCAAGCAGCAGCCCAGTGTTCAAGAAAATACAAATTCAGAAGAGCTGAGAGTTCGAGCAGATTTTCCCCATTGTGGAATTTCTAAAACAAAACAGCATCCCCCATATAAATCCAAAGCATACCATTCCCTATCCCCCCAAAAAAAGAACCCTGAAGTTTCCAGAGCATAAGTAAAGCCAGCTGTGGTGATAGTTCTGCTGTGATATTCTGATAAAATTTCAACTGTGTTTCCTCATCATCAAAAGCCATCAGAGGTACTATGGGTCTTGTATGATTACATTTTCCCTCCCTAGAATTCCTAATGTCTTAATGTCATTGAGATAATTAAGAAACAAATTTATAAAGAAAATGTAGGAGAAAAAAAAAAGGAGAAAAAGAGTGAGAGACTCTACAGATGGCAAAGAAAACTTAAAAAAACATTTTATAAAAGTATTGCTTTTTGGTCCTCTGGAGTTCATTTACATGACAGTCTATGTAGTGTGAATGTTGCCTTCTCCTCCGTCTTGTCTCCAGTCCTTTCAGATTTTCTTGCCTGCCTATCAAAAGTGTCATCTTTAATTCAGGTGGGTATACTGATTTTAAGTACAATGCCAGTAAAGGACACTACAAGTAATGGTACTCAGTATGTGTTAAATCATCTCTGAAGTTGTGCAACACTCCTAGTCTGTTACTCATACTGCTTTATGCTTCTTCAGAGCAGGAATTTTTCAATTATTGTGTGTTTGCATTATGAAAACCTTATTTCATTTGGTGTAGAAACAACTTTTTGGTGTTTGCTACTAACGTAAGTTAACCTGCTTAGGCATCCATGATCACAAATTCAGTTAAAACCAACCAAACAAATGAACAAACACCTCCTGACAGAAAATGAGGCATAAGGAAGAACTCCTTTGGCAGTTCTAACGCTCTTCTGGATTTGAAAAATACATCAATTTGATTTGTGAGAATCCTGTTTTGAACTGTGGCCTGATCCCATTCCACCGATATATTACCAAGAGACAAAACCCCATGCTTAATATGTTGTTTAAAAATTAAGAGTCAGGAATGATTAGAACACAGTTAAAATATCTTCAGTCTGTTTTCCCCTCTGAAATGAATAGATGAATTTGAGAATCAAAAGTTAAAGAAAGAAGTGTAAAACACAATTATACTGTAACATAAATACATTACACTCCAGAGATATCAAAACATCAACAGCAGTATTAAATCTGCCCTGAAGTAAAGAGGTATGAAGCAATTCATTAAAATAGAAGAAGAAAACTAGCTCATTCTGCAGCTAACAATAACCATTTTTTTTTTCAGGAAAAATCTAACAGCGTACAGTTTTATCCTGACTTACTTTATATGCCAATGCAGAACATGGCAGATTCGTCTTCAGACGCTTTCTCTCTATTTGGGGAATGGGAAACCAGCAGCAGAAGTTGAAGATTCAGTAGCATTTTCTCCCCCTTTCCTGATCACTCTTAACTGTTAGATTACTATGCATGATCAGCCAAATGAGATGCATTGTAGAAGTAGTCTACAATGAAAACTGGAACCAAACCTAACAACAGACTGTAGAAAAATTTAACTTTAAAAGCAACAGTATGTAAATATTGTCTTATCTGGTATCCTTAATGGACATTACGGAGATAAGTGGTAGCTAGGTCTTTCCATTCAGTCAAAAGATAGATAAATACAGGAGTAGCTGCAGGTCCTGATGCAAAATCTGGGCTTTGTATTTTCTTTTTTTAAATCAAGTAGTAACAAATTTTTTTTCACCTAATTTTTTTTCTTTTTTTAAAATTGAACATAGGTGCTGCTGATATTTATGAAGTACCCCTCACTGGGAGAGTTCTGTGGCAGAATAAGGCACAAATAAAACACAATAAAAGAAAAATTTAAAAAGTTTCAAATTACTAGTACAATTAAATTAATAAAATCTAAGTATTTCAAATGTATGGGATATTGTTAGGGAGCTGAAACATAACTGTAAAGAGACCTACCTAGGCCAAAATTTCATCAGCTTAGAACTCGAGTGGAAGCAGAAGCACATCCAATGTCTGCTGTAGACATCTACCTACTCAAATCCTCTTGGTCATAATGTCTTCAAAATCATATTTAAAATGAGGGTGAGTCGTAACATAAGCCCTCCACGTGATTTTGACCTGTGTGCAAATGTTACTGCTTGTAGCATCAAACCCACTAATAACAATAAGCATAGATTAGCGATCTAGGTTACTGCAAAAACATAACTTGGCCTATGCCTCTAAATCTAGCTCTCGTCCACACAGAGTATAAATCCCATCATTTAATACACAAAGGTGAGAATGGCTACAACTGAGAGCAGGAGTATTTATCAGTTGCTAACGGAATGACTGTGAGGTGCGCTACTGCAATTCAGAAGCCACCAGTCTTCCAATACTTTTCTACAATTTTCCTTGGGGTTAGTTTTCTTACACTGCAAAAGAAATAAACATGCAGCAAACATTTTGCGGGTGCACTTCTGAGAAGCATTTAAAGAGTCTGTGACAAACCATGTAAAAAAAATCCTTTTGGTGAGAGGTGCATTAGGGTACTTCAGCTTAGCTCAGCTGTTGTTAGTAACGCAGAAGGAAGCACAGGGACTGCAAGTAAAAGAGTTGAGCTCAGAGAGACCTTATTTCTCACTCAGGCTAGGGCTAATTTCGGGGCATAACAAAAACATAGCTACCCTTGCAGATCACATTTTTGACTGGGCCTTAAAATTATCTCAGTTCTTGTCAACGGATTATTTTGTAGTGTAAAATAAATAAATAAATAAGAATCCCAAGTGATACCTTCTATTCTAATGGAAGTATTACACTGGTTATTCACGATGAATCTAACCTAATCAGGGTACATTATAATCCAGCCGTAGTGACTATTCAGTTTCTAAATGAGCTATATAGTGGTGGGGGACCTTACACCACCTCAGAAGCACTTTCCTGTGGCAGTTCACTACTTTGCCATTACTGAAACAGTTAAATGCAACCCATCCTGACTATAGATCCCCTAGCATGAAACCTACTATAAATACTGGGTTGTCTCTGTCCACTCCATAGGTTTCCATGAGCTAGGCCACGCAGGACATGGCTGCTTCCTACAAGTTACCATGCTATCCCAATTGCCTGTTTCAGTTACAATCACATTAGCGCTTCCTGCACTAGAACCCTTAATTGTTGCTATGCCCACACATTGTAAATGAGTTACAATTTTACAATACTTTGCTTCTAGTAAGATCATCGCCTTCCCAGTGTTGTTCCTGACCACATTAATACACAATGAAAACCGTGTGTTATCCTTTGCTCCCCTGGGACCACAGAAAGACTACCAAATATTAAGTGATCCTCAAACAAATTTGGAATTTCTCACTTGAATTCCTTATGGTTTTACTAAACTGCTTCTGGTCTGCCAGTGTTCCAGTCTCCATTTATGCAGAGAACAATATAATTAAAAAGAAAAAGAAAAACAAACACCACACAGCAATCCTTCTTCTCCCTTGCTATGTCCAAATCATGTCTACATAATTGAAATCTGTAAGTTCATTCCCAAGTCAGACACAGAAAATAATTAGAACTAAACTAACACTAAACATATATATTTGGGGTTTAGTCATGGATGCGCAGCACAAGCATGTTCCCTGAGACAGAATTGCAGGGCAGATAGCGAATCAAGCAGTGGGGAGTGTCTGTTGCACAATACCTTCAGCTATCTCCTATTACACTGACCACAACAAGGCACTCAGAAATTCATCAGTGAAAGTGTAAAAATAGAACAGGGAAGCACTTTCTGATTAAAACATAATTGAATAACAGATTCTTCCAGATTTTTCAAATCATTTTAGTTGTTATATTTGTACAAAGTCATGAAAAAACAGATTCTTCATAACAGCTTGCAAGATGTCTACAGATTTATATATTGGATAATTAAAAAAGAGGGCATGATTTCATGAGCGGAGCATGTTGCACGCACCCAAGAGAATGTTTATTTGTCACACAGTTTGGGTTGTTTACATGAACAATAGACATCTAATTCATAAGTATTATACTTGGGTTTTGTGGTGGTTTTTTTAACAGATGCACTTTTAAACTTGTACAGATAACATCAATTTTATCTGCTTGCAAAGAGATTTGACTGCTGAAGTAAAATATATGAACTTTTCTTACACAGACCCAGATGAATCTCTGTCTCTGTTTTCTTCTCCTCATGGATATTTTTTGTCTACTTTGATACATCAGTGGTCTTTAAAATAGCTGTTCTAATCATTATCTAAATCGACAGAAAAGGCACCAAATACATCAGAAATAAAAAAAGTTAAATTAAAAATACATAAACGCAAAGCTTAAGACAATAAAGTAATCTGCTCGATACTTAAAGGTCATCTAGAATAGAGATAACTCTGTTCCCTGTTTGCAGTAAAAATAGAGTCCAATTTATGCAAAACTGATCAAGCAATTTCTTTCTTCATATTTAAACATTTCTAAGAGGAGATCAAAAAGGCTGCGCTGGCCAGGTTGCTGACCAGGAAGAGGAACGGCAGAAGGGACAAGGGAGTGACTTTTAATTTCATTAACCCTGAAATTCTAAATAATTTGCCATTTCCCTTTCAGAAGAGTACACGGCAGGTAAGTGACAGAATGCAGGTGTGGGCGTCCGTCATAATAAAGGCAGTTTGGTTGAGCGCAGTGGAGCGGCGGCGAACCTCAGTGAGAGATTACACACGGACCTATTGGCAGAACATGGCAAGGGAGAATGTCAGATTTCATATTCGCCAGACATCTACAGCAACTGATGCCTTGTAGTCAAAGGCTGTTAAATTACCTGTGAAGGTTACTGGCAGCCCTGAATGTTTTTCTCATTGTTTATTTAGTTCCAAAAGCTCTTGGTCTTTGTGTTGATTGCCCTAACTGACAGCCCAGGAAATCTGGACTTTGTAAACAGGGCACTGCTGTATTGAATTACAGGTAACAAGTGTGTAATCAACCTGCTGGGGCTGGACCTTTGCAAAGAAATCTTCGGTATACAGACAGAAAAAACAGGTTTCAATACTGGGGAATCAATTACATGAGCAGATGAGTATAAAAAGAGATCAATTCAAATCCTTTGTGCTTATTTACTACAGCATATTTAGAAAAAGGAGAGACCCTGCCATAGTAGAAAGGTAATTAAGCACTTATTTCATGGTTGCAGTAATACTATAGAAATTAAAGGTGAATATGATTTGAAGTGCCCTCATTATAATCCATAAAACCATACTAGTTAAACAGTCCTTAGCTGCAACATGCTTTATACAAAATAAAGAAAAAGCTTGCAGGCTCATGTTCTTAAAGGAGAGTTTCTGTACTCAAATTACATAAACTGGAAAAAAAGACCAACCCAAAATGAAGCAGTTATTTTTGATCTTCTAAAAGCTAAAGAGAACCTCTATAAAGCAGGGATCTAGTGAAATCCTTGTGATATTTCTGCATACCAAAATAACATAATAAAGTTCAACAACTACCCCCCGACAATAGATTTATATAAGATATTTAAACTGTAATTGTTAATTAAAAAGCATAAATAAAAATCCAGTGGCAATCAGTCAACAGAATAACCCCATGCCAGATAATATTGACTCACTGAGTAGTACATGAGAGGAAATATTTTTTTTTCCTTGTGTTTTTTTTGTGGTTTATTTTTTTTTTTTAAATCATCAAGATAGGCCAGTTCTCTCTGTCTGTGGCCACCACGGGCAATAACATTCACTAAATAAAGAAAATCTTAACAACAAAGATTCCAAAACATAAACATCAGACAGTATTTCCTATCTGAACATCATTTATTAAAACAGATACTGTATGCTATCGTCTTCTTATGCCCCAAAGACTTGTTTTTGCAGTTGGAAATTACAAGAAAAACAAGGTTTCATTAATGTACTCACTGATGATGATAATTTTAGACTACTTGCACTATTGGAACTTATGCTTTGTTAAAGCAACTGAACTTACATTGCTAAATTTTATTCACTCTAGGGAAGCAGTTCTCTACTTTGGTACCCACAATTTCTTTTACATGCTTGAAAAACATGTTATAAAATTTACTTTTATTTCTGTTTGCTCATCTATCAGTATTTATGTACCAATATGTCTCTAAAAATTGAAGTCCCTGACTTACTTGTAAGCAGAAGGTTATTTTTTGCAAATATACAACAATATGTGAAATGCAACCTATGGCATGGAAGAAGAGCTGATGACAACTGACCAGGAATGATGGAAGCACTAGAGTATTTCCTATCAGTACTCTCCACCTGACTCAAGTTCTAGGCTCTAACAGATACTTCTGACAGTTTCAGCAAACTTTATTCAAGACTACTAAAAAAGTTTTGGTCAAGAGAGAAAACCAGTTAACTTCTAATGACTGTCCATTAACAGATATGCAAACTGCTGGACATACCCTCCCTTCCTAACTAATATTCCTGTAAATACCTGCATTTTTATACATAGCAAGATTTTCAGGAGAAGAATAACATCCTTTCCCAAGTCAACAGAGACAGCTGGTAAAGGATTTTTTAAATCTGACTCACAACAACAATAGCTTGTGACAGTGAGAAACACTGCTTCGGTGTTGGACTGTGTAAAACCACACACATTTCTGTCCATTTCGAATGTACCATCTTTAGATGGTATTGGAGATCTGTCTGTTCTTGTCTCATGAAACATGTTGACAGAAACATGATCTCACATTTTTCTACTGCTCTTTTAAATACTCTCTTTGAGATTTTCACTTCCCATTTGCTTTTCAACACACTTTATATAGTTATGATGATGAAAAACTCATTAGTATTGAAACTAGGGTTCCTATCATGTAAATATTAGTACATGTGTTTAAAGTCTCAATTGATGGTCCCCAAACCAACGTTAATAATTGAGGTGCACACTAAGTACATGAACACTGACATCAACGGGTAAAAACTGAAGCTCTACTTAGGACTATATGGCACACGTAAATGGGAAGTGTATGGATTACATTTTATCAGCTTTTGGCTTTTGTCTGTGAGGCATTCTGCGACTAACACAGAGAGTCACGGTGCCTGGCCTTTGCACTGTAGATGGAAAAAAAAAGTAAAACCTCCAGATTTTCTTCATTGTTTCTAATCATCTGAAACTTGTTTTTTTAAGCTACTATTTTCCTCCTCTCCCTTTTTTCCCTCTTTCTAGAAAGCAAAGTTAAAGGACATCTCCAGAATTATGTGCTATACTAAGGGCATACAACTCTCCCTTTTTGGAGTATTAACTGCCTTTCTAAAATACAAATACAAATGTCATACAGCTGTAGCCTTTCTTCTCAAGGACAAACACTATATGTCACATAACTGGAAGTGCACATCTTCCAGAATAAAGTCTTTATTTGATCACTTCCTGCACTGAGCACCTATCCTAGACACATGATGGCATTTAAATTCAACCTCACAAAACAGAGCCCATTGTACAACAATGAAGCACTCCAGTCAATGCTGCAGTCTTAACTAGATTCACATTGATAATATATTGCTATAATTCTGCTTCAATTAAAAGCATATTTCAGCAGAAGCCCAGGATATGATAGCTGCTCTATGCATTTTAATAATACAGATCAATGGTGTCAGAATTCTACTTTACATAAATAAAGACTGATCATATTAAGACAAAATTCTGCATAACCTAAATGTATATTAATAGCAGCAACCCAGAAACTGATCGCAATCTTTACACTCTGGATAAAAATCAGTAAGCCTATTTCAACTGACTTAAATGTTTTAAAAGCAGAAGTGTTTTATTGTCTCCAAGACAAAAACATGGGAAAAAAAATCAATATACAATACCAAACTCCAATGAAAATGCTTAATTGGTTCTAAACATTAGCATAGTAGGAACATGCTATTACATGATTTCTGCAACTACTAAAGTCAAGCTAATTTATCCTGTACTTAAAAAGTTAATACAGGAAATGCACAATTCTTATTGCATTAGGAAAAAATTCTGAAATACTAAAATATTTATCCTTGATTTTCATGTTAATATGTAGTGTTATTAACAAAATTAGGAAAGTTGCCATTACTTGCGGCCCAGATTATGGGATATTACTGGAAAGGACCAAAATAGATAGCAAATGTAACCTATGACAGTGCGAGTATTCTGAAGAACACACTTGTTTTTATTTATGTGAGTTCCAGCATTTCTAGAAAGTTATTGAAAATATTGCTTCTCTGTATTAAAACTACCCATATAATACGTTAACTATCTGACTTTCAATTGACTAACTGTGATAAGTTAATGCAAAAAGAAGTATGGTATTACATCAAAAGTATACCTTTCTTGCAAGAAGTTCCTTTAAATTCATCAAATGTTGCTGGTAATGCTCTATTTTGTTGCATTAAACAGCATAAATACTCCTTAATCAATGAATGCAAACTAGACAGTATTGTAAATGCCTTTCCAAAGAGGTATAAACTAGGGTTGCATAGATACAAAAAAGATACTTTTAGATGAGTAGATGATACGATAAATCAGGAAAATCAGGTTTCACTCTTGGACTGGTATAGGCTCTTATCTTTCAAGAGAAAATTTCATTACCTATCCTTCTCAGGAAGAGAAATCAACAAATACAAGTATTAAAAAAAAAAAAAAAAAAAAAACAAAAAGAAAGAAAAAGGAGAAGGCTGAGGAAAGGCTAGTGCAAAACAGCTTGTAACTTAGGTTTTCACTACTGCAAGAGTAAGTCTTAGCTTGTAAGAATTCAGCTAGAAAACAAACAAACAAACAAAAAGAACAAAATCACTCTAATGTCCAGCTACCAGACAAGTTCTAGAGCTTTAACTGCGATAAAATCATTATAGTGACCCAGCTGGTATGGTCTTAAAAATGTCCAGCTGACTTGGTTGATAGAGGAAAGAACTCACGTAAACTAAAACAGCTTCCACATCACTTAAAGTAAATACACATCAAGAAATGCTTCCACAATACAACTGCAGAAAAAAACACCTTCAACTGAAATAGTGAAACAAGCACAGAACCTGTGCAGACCCAAAGTGAAACCCACAAACAACTGTCAGACTGAATTAATAATACTCATTAAAAACAGAAAGCTAAGTCACAGATCATACAATTGTTAGGGTTGGAAGGGAGCTCTGGAGATCATCTAGTCCAACCCCCCTGCCAAGGCAGGGTCACCTCAAGCAGGTGACACAGGGACACATTCAGGTGAAGCTTTTTTAATCTCACAGAAAATACAGAAAATTGAAAGTCATATATAGGTATTTCTTACAAAGATAGAAAGGTCTTTTTCTTAGAGAAAGACAAGAGGATGGTTAAGGATCCTCATATTAATATATCACGATTTTTTTTCTCCAAAATACCTTGACTTGAGGTATGGGGAGGAAGTAAAGCTATAGTCACTATTTCCTGGAACTGATCTTTCTCAAGTAACTTTAACTGAGAACTGATTTTGAGGCTATATCAACATAGTCACTTTCCATCCCCTCACACACAGTTAAAGCACTCAGGCTTTACTTTTGGTCACATATTCTGTATTTTCCTGTGTTTTCCAAACAACTTGGAATTTGTTAAGGTAAACGAGTGTCAATCCTGCAGAAATATTTTGGACTTCCTGTTTTCAGGGAGAAGTGAAAATTAAAGCTCTGTTACCCACAGGGCGGGAATCTCAATAGCACATGCAAGTACCATTAGGGAAACCTAAGAACCAAAATATCATCTTCTAAACCTTCATCTGTCAAAAACTGTTCCATTTATATAAGGCAGACATTTGCAATACTTCTACTTGTTTTTTGGGGGGAATGAAGAGGATTGTTGAGGGGGCAAGAGGAGGAGTCACAAACTTAATTCAGCTAAAAATATATATATATATTTATATATATATAAATATATATAAAATATAAATACTTTAAAAGGGAAAGCTAAACACTCCATAAAGCCCACTAAAGACTTTTTCCCCATTTTTATTCAATTTATTGGGGGATGTTGTGGTGGGGAAAAGCATACTACCCTAGTGACTTGCTTACAAGAGAATATTAATGGAGTAAGTCAGGGAATGAAATTGTATAGAGCACTAACTGTTTCACTTTAAGTCCTTTGGCAGAACTGTTAGTATACTAAAAACTCTTATCCTGGATAATCACAAACTAACTTTCTCACCTAAACAAATTCCATAATAAAAAAATTAAATCTACTTGCAAATTTATTACCTGGTTAACAGCACAACAATAAAACTCAAACAACATTAAAAAAGCTAACAATTAAGTTACTTAATTAAAGAGATGCTGAAGACAAACTGAAATGCAACAATATATAATTGCAGTACTAACTTCCAAGTAAAATCAAGAAAACTCATAGCATAAAGTTGAATGGCTGGCTGTACTGTAGTACAGCATACTATTCCAGCACACTGCTGTGGTGTGATACATTCTGCTTTGCTCAAAAAAACTCAACCACTTAAAATATCAGCATGCCTAAACTTAAACGAGTAATACGTCTATGAAAAGTACAATTACTCCCTATATAGGTTTGTTTCATTCAAAACAATAACGGACATTGCAAGAAAATGTTGCAACTCAAATCAACACATGATGAATACCAGGAAAAGAAGTCATGATACACAATGATTCATTAATCAACAAGGCATAAAAGTATCCACAAATCTCTAAAAGAAGTTTATGGACCATGTTACACTTATGTCCCAACTGAAGGTCATAAGCAAATTTAATACTGATTATTAACAAAACTGATCCATCAGAGTCTTTGGAAACTTGGTTAATAATACTCATAAATAGCTCCCCTATGTTCAGCAGTGATGAAACTACAGGACACTGCACACAGTAAGAAATATTATCTAAAATTAACAAACTAATTGCTTTGTTGCACTTGGAGCTAGTACCTTGTTGAAGGTAGTTCACAATTAAGTTACTTGCTTCTGATGTCTTACTAAGAGTTCTCCAAACACAGGAAGTATTGTATTCCTGTGGAGTCTTCTCTGGTGAGGAGAAACACTTTCCTGGGAGAGCTAATGGATGCAAGCGCATCTCCCACATACAGGGGCACTATGGTCCTCCATTTTGGAACAGCATGAATGCAGTAAGTAATGAAAAAATATTTATAACTGTTACCTAACTCCAGTTAGAAAGTTTCTCAATCACTTTCCAGAACTGAAAAAAGTGTATCTTTAGAAGTAAAATGGGATTTAAAGCAAAGCAAAGTCATCGTCATAGTATGTCAAATGCAAGAAAAATACAGAAGACAGAATATGAATTTCTACTTAGTCTTTATTGAAATGATAGTGCAACTGAAGTGGTCTCAGCAGACTTGAACTATGGAAAACACTATCGGCTGCCTGGAAAATACATTAAAACTGTTGGTCAACTCCGTAATTGTATATTCAGCTGAAAGTTTGTCACTGGTGCTTTTTGCTGACCAATTCAGCATCACTGGTTAAATCAAACAACATTGTGTTTGTATGCCAAAACTACAATGTCTGTCTTTGCCGCAGTGTCAGTAACATAATATATCAGAAATAGCCATACACAGCAGTTTTCTATATCTCCTATACCTTTAACTTAATCAGACACAGTGTGACTCACGAATGTCTGAGATCATTTCTTTCTGCTTGTATGAGCTCAGGAAGGCCTCTTTAATTTATCACCAAATAAAGGCACAAATTGCTGGTGCTGGTGATTCTGGTATCAGCCTGCAGTTGCAAGAGGGAGAGACCTTTTGGTTCATATGACATTGTCTACTTTATGCCTTGCTCTTTTTGACTAAATAATCTTTGATTGCTTCACAAAACTCTCTTAACTTCATCACCGGATCAGGTCAAACACTAAACGGTGTTTGTCTTTTCACTTGGCTTCATTTGACTTTTAGAAATCCGGATATAATGCTTCCTTCCATGAGTAAATACTTACAAGCTACCCGTGTTCATGTTTAGATTCATTGCATATATAAAAGTGAAATATAAAACTCAATGCCAGCCTGTATTTAAAAATAATTTTTGATGTCTCATACTAATGAAAACAGAGCATCACTGTAGAGAACGTACTGTTTGCGTGAATGACAATACAATACCTATGTGCATCCTGTGCAGTCAGAAAGGCCTGGCAAAAATTTATGACACAGACAAAAGAATTCTTTCAAGGACATGTACCAAAATAACCCGAAGTTATGAGACAAAAAGACAGGACTAAGACCAGTCTGGAATGCCTTCCTCAAACTGGAATGGACAAAAATGAAATGCACTCAGAGTTGTAATCCTTCACTTCTTTTTTACCTCTGAACTTGATATTTGATAATTTAGGGAAAGAATTTGCCATTGCTAGATGAAATCTACAGAGTATTTACAACTTTAGAGGTATAGTCAGTGTAAGAATGAGTGTACCATCTGGCCGGAAGCTTGAGCTACCTTTTGGTTTGGTTTGGGGCTTTTTTGGTTTTTTTTTTTTGTTTTTTGGTAATTCTATCTTTTCACTGAAGAAGTGGTTTACTGATCACTCCTAAGTGTTTAGTTATGATCTGTTTTGGAAAGTAAGACAGGACAAAGAAGAAAGACTATCGATCACGAGACAAGAGATTTAAAACCAACTCCAACTGGTTCACTGTGAAAAATGACATAAAAAAGTAGTACTTTCTAGCTGATATAAGGTTTACTTCAGATGTTCACTATCATTATAGAAAAGAAAAAAAATCACATGCAAAGGTCAGATTCTGTCACTATTATTCACATTAGGCACTACCTTAACTTAACATGCCTCATGAAAAATTAAAGTCAAAATAATCTGACACATTATGGCAAAATGCCCTTTATCTAGCTCATACATCTATGAACAGACACTCCATTAACCATATTCAGGCTTTTAACTTTATTTTTAAAGACAATGCACTGGACACAATTCATTCATTCTTTTCCAGCAATTTTAAACTTATTTTAATTTATTGATATCAGACAAACTGTTCCTGACTTGTAATGGTGAAGGACTACACTAGATTCAAGTATTTATGTCTAAGGTTTAGGAAAATACTTCTTATTAGTCAGAGTACTTATCTGAGAAATGCTTTTAATTGAACAGATTGTAATTCTAGACCTAATAAAGTAAGCTTTCTCAGATGAACTAGACTGATGGTTATAAATGTTTAAATTATAACTCAAACACTCCTCCTACATTCTTCTGACCTAAAATGTTCAGCATAAAAGCAGTAAATACTGTCTGGTTGTTATTTTAGTCACTCTTAAAGTATTGATTTTACACTAAACATAAGGAAATTAAAACCTTAAGGTGAAACCAATGGTTTTTTACAAGTTTACAGCCAAGTCAGTAGAAGGTTTGTTTAAAATATCATTCATAGCACATATTGACATTATAATGTAACTGCTAATGATCAAACACAGAGGAAAATATACGTGCACTTTACTACATACGCACATAAAAGAATATTATACATGACTGTTCTAAAATTGTATGTTTTAAGTGCTGTGATATTAAACATTTAATAATTTGGCAATTTTTTCAAAGACAACTATTAAAATTAAGGGAGAAGAGGCCAAATGTCAGCTCTGCTGAACTCCTGCCTGGTCCTGCAGAGAAGGTATGTATGGGGAATGAGGACTAACCAGTTTCTTCATTTTCCTGGACTAGATGAAGGTCAAATGTCTCCCACTGTAAGACAGCTATGTTCAGAGCTACTTAAGCTGAGGCCACCTGCAGCTAATGATTCTTGCTGATAAAAAATCCACTTGAATACTCCATCCTTCCTTTCACCCAACCCCTGACAACAAACGGCCAAGTTTTCGGAGGTATTCAGATCTATTTCTGAGCAATTTCAGACAATGAGGAAAACCTTATCCACGCTCCCTTGTTTGTGCAGTCTGCTGCTCTATGGTACAAAGGCTGAAACAGCACAAGTTACGCAAAGCTTCACTCTGTGTCTGCTTGAGGTGAAGGGCATGGTTGCATATCAGTCTACAGAGCACAAGGAAAGAGAGGTATTGTGAACCACACCTGTACATCTTTACATCAACCGTAAATTTAGAGCTATTACCAAGACTCATATCAGCCAGCTTATAGATCTCATTCAAATGAAGGCTGCAGTATTTACCCACAATCCTTACCACAAAAAATACTCTTTAAGAATAATATCCTTGACTAGTAGATAAGGGTATGAAATGGCATGGCTGCTAAGGACAGAATTTTAGATTTGGTGCTGCTGCTGACTACGTTTGCTACTGGGATTACAGAAGAGATTTTTTTATGGGATACTGCTATCAGCAGCAAGTTGTGCCAGCAGTAAGGGAAACACTCTGTTTCTTCTCTCTGAAATATGAGAACACATTTCTGTGCATGTTCCCCCACTTTACTCCTGACGCACAACACAGCTACTTTTTTGACATGGAGCCCTGCCCAGCATTTCCATTTCCTTTTGCCACATTATTAAAAGCAGTGCATATCACTACTAATATATGTCTCCACCACAGTAGAATAGGCGCAATTTACTTTTGAAAAGATGCCCTAAATTAGGGAAAGACTAGCCCTTTGGGAGGCTGGGACTTGGCTGTGGGCCTTCAATTGACTCCCTGTCTAAGCCTGAAAGAGGCCTCATCCATACATGTATGTTTGAACTGTGGGTCCAATACAATTTCAATGGGAAGCTGGACATTTACAAGGTAGTTAAGCATGTAACATGCTTACAGAATTGGACTTTAATTTCTTTTTAATTACCCCATTTCCTCTCTTTCTTGCTACGGATCTGAAATTATCTAGGCTGTTTCTAAATTGTATAATATTGCTTCTCTACTCATGAAAAACACTAAAAATTTTTAAAAGGGAAGATTAGAAAGTCAAAGATGCTCATGACAATTTCATAGGTTCCACTGTTAAAGCTTACTACTTCTGTACATCTGTACATCCAACCATTTATCTTAAGAGCCTTACTGTTAGAATAATCTTACTACCTGATATTTATCAAGTTCATCACTGACCAGAATTTTGTTAACAAATGTGGGCATACACATACACACAGTCACACGCAAAGTAAAGTAATTTTGCAAAGCAGAAAGTTAATTTTCATTGTACACTTAAGATAGGGAGTTGCTGTCTCAGTTTGATATGAAAGATACAGAGCATTTTCCTCAAACTTACAGCTACTCCTTCTTTTTCCCCCATATCACAATGAAGTTGCAATGAGTTAGTTTATCTGTGTAGATTAGTTTATGAATTGCATTAATTAATAACTGCATTCTTTGAAAAATGTAACCAGCTCTTTAGCATCTGTCCCAACCTTTTCTCTGTCTCAAATGACACTAAAAAAGGAATAAAGCACACTTTTATCAGTAACGTTGCCTGTACTGTAGGAACATAAATGAGAATTTGAAACCTCAGAACACTGATTGCAATTGTTCCCCAGCAGCAATAATAAAAACTGATTGTCTGGGTCAAAATTCCCAAATTGTCAGTGATGTTTAAATATTAGCCCGATTAGTCAATAATTTAAAAGTTACCAATAACACTAGTGCCTTGACTGCACTGCACTGTTGAGAAAAGTAAAGATGATGACATAAGGGGAAACAGAACACATCACCTGACTCATCTACACCCCATCTTATCTGTGGTGAGGCCTCATTAATTTTAAATATAAACTGAAGGAAATGTTTTCAAGTACCACATACTGAATTGAACTGAATTTGTGCAAAAGCTGCTGCTGAAAAAACACAATGCTTGAGTAAGTTGTTCACAGAAAACAGACATATTTAAAAATATATCACTTGCCATATCTTTCTTTGGGCTTACACGTCTATAAGAAATTTTGGAATTTTAAGTACATAAGTCTTCCAGACAAAACACCTGGGAAGAAAAAGTTATATTTGAGCATATTACATATTTGTTACATTTATTATGGCTTTAAACACTTATGGGATTTTGTATTTACTCCAAAATCAACAAGTATTTTTAAAGCTGCACTTATGAGAAATCTAAACTTACTACATAAGTAATATGTAGTTTATTTATTTACAAAATAATTGTCTAAACTCCTCTTGTAACAAAATAAAAAATAAAATAATCCTAGAGGAGAAGAGGGTTTAAAGTGTGTTTAAAGACGGTGTTATCTGGTGGGGGATGATAAATACTAATATCTCAGCTTCAATCACAAGTAATAGCACAAAATTACTGCAGAGTGAAATTATGATTACAATATTGTGATTTAGATTACATACATTCACACAGGAGTGAGACCTTTTCGCTTCTGCCTGCCATACCCAGACCCAAGAGCAAGGAAAGAGGGATGGGGCAGAGTCTTGAGACAACACTCCAGACTGTTATTGCTGCTTTTTTCTTCTTTAAGCAAAAAGAAGGGGTGGGATGGATGTTGTAACTCTTATGAGTGTCTCTTGAGAAAAAAAAATACTGCAACAGAAATTATGGTTACTTATCACCCTTCATTCCTGGTTGTACCAAAAAAACAAAATCTAACTTTTAAGATGAATTGCAGGTTAAATAACCAGCCTTTTAAAATGTGTACTTAGCACTGTGGATAAATCTTACCCTGAAGATGATACGGTTCAAAATTCTAATAAAAGATGATATCTGAGATATAAAAATGAACAATAAAATCACATATTTTACCCTACAAAAACAATAAAAGCTAACTGCTCTGTAACATTTCAGTCAATAGAGCAATGCAATCAAATTTATAACTTTAGCAAGAAGGCTCAAGAAAGCCTGCATAAATTATTTCACGAAGTATTATAGTTAGAAACACTTGAAGAAGACTGTGAATAAACAGAAATGCAATTGATTAACTAAAGAAAATGCTAACAAAGAAATATCAAGAATTAAATGCCAGGACATATCTCACAGATCTATGAAGGCAGTTGCAACATTTACCAAAGAGCAAGGCATCCTCATGCCCCCTTTGAAGGGCTCTGTGTGTCTCTGCATACAACACATAGAGCATTCAGGCTTATGAGCAGTGAGCAGGACCATGTGGGGTTGGAGAGACTTCTGCCCACCTCCCACTCTGTATCAGCACAAACACCTCTTGCTATCTCAGCATTCCAGAGAGGGTACTTCTTCCCCCCACATCTATTAACCAAATAATGCAAATCACTTCCAACAGTCTTTGCTCTGAAACGCAGAGGGCCCAGACCCCTCACTTCCCAGCTGCACAGCAGCTCGGCCAGAAGCAAACCCACTCTGACACAGGAGCCACAGCTACACTAACAAAATACTGTTCCTGGCTTCTTTTGGGGATGATTAGTCAGGGCTGGCCCCCAGCAGTGCACTTTGAAGTTCACATGCTCTGGTTTTAAAAGCTGGGATTCAGTCTCCACCGGAGCAGGGAAGGGGATTCCCAAGTGGAGCTGATTTGTACCGGGGCAGGAAGAGCTGACACACAGGTGCCTGCAGTCAGACTTGCCCCAAACGGCAATAACGCTGTAACACTCACACTAATGATCACCAGTGCAGTTCCATGCCCAAAGCAGAGCCATGCTGCTGGTTCCTGAGGAAATACTCTGCTACTTTAGGTTTTCCGTAAATAGAGATACAGTGATTTTAATAATGCTGTTTTGTTTTTATACCCTGACTCAGATCTGAAATATGAAGTAATAATTTCTGGTTCATGTTAACCTTTTTCATGAAATATAAGCAAATGCTACCTTTTGTTGTAGGCACTCAGTGATTCTGCATCAGTACTGGTAACACACACACAGCGCACATAAACAGACGTTTAGAGCAGCATTACCGCAAATGAATCCTGATCCTAACCTGATGGACCCTTTCATATCCTGTATCTGAAGATCAATCACAAAGCCTGGGGAGTACAAGTAGAATTTGAATTATAAGAGGTTTCTGGGCTCCTATTTTTCCTTACCATTTCGCATAGGCATAAGGAGGGCACACAAGCACGTGTGATCATTCAGTAGGCTGTGGTCTCAAAATACCTCTTTTCTTCCTTATCCTCTAGTTTTATATCAAATTTGTGCAGGCAAAGTTCATAATAAACTAACTTTATTTACTCAATGAATGACGTTTTAAGCAATGCAGTCTTCTCATGGTTAAGCAATGTAAAACAAATATATGGCTTCAATTCTGTATTGCTGGGTACTAAAAATTAATTACATTATGAATTAAGTAATAATTCCACAAAACCATTTGTTAAAATCAGCTAACAACATATCAATCATTATGTATGGTAATAACCAATTTTGGGGTGAAGGTGTTATAAAGTATAACAAATAGTTCATAGCAGTGATATTTAATTTTAAAAAAAATGAAATAAAGTGTTTGAAAAACCTTCTGTCACTAAGCTGCCATCCAGAGCTGTAGCCTGGAAGTCACTTACAGACACCATAGAGCCACAATGTCATTGGCACCTGGCTGTACTGAAAATTAAAAACATGAGACTAAAGGGGTAAAAGGGATGTAAAAATGCAGCCAGTCCATGCCACTGCTGAGTGCGTGCCATTTCATAGCCATAATTTAAAGAGATCAGAAGGGGGAAAAAATGAAGCCCAATAAAAATGGAAAATGTTAGATTAATGACACAGTCATTAAAATAAAAAAGGTGGAGTTATATGAGGAATGGATCTTATCTGAGTTATTGAAATTAAACAAGTTATTGTAACAATCATTCTAAAAATCACATTTTACTAAGCGCAAAGAAGGAAGACAAAAAATAGAAATCTTCATGGGAATATTTCAAATTGTCAGTGGCTTTAAAAAAGTGATTTAAGATTTTGTCTTGTATCTTCTCTTTCAATTTTAGAATTTTAGTTGCCATATATTATAATGGTATTTTAGCTATAAAAGTAGTTTTCCACTCACTGTTCTCTTGCCTTTCAAGGAGACAAACAGTTTTTCTTTCCTCTAAATGAGCACAATAAAATGGGTAAGCTGTCTGGGGAAAAAGAACCCAGACAAACTGGTGGTATAAAGCTCAACAGAAAAATGTGGTACAGAGAAGAGGCGATCTAAAGCATGTTTACTGTATGCCATGCAATTTATTCTACTAGTCATGTTAGAATAAGAGTTTCTCACTGCTGAGTTATTGTTAGGTTTTGTTCAAAAGCAAACCCATTGTTACTGCTGTCCCTGATGCTGAACCTTAAAGAAAGCAGGGGAGAAAAATCTTCATGCAGAAATATATCATAAAAATAGTAATTCTGTAATAAATACTAGTTAAACAGGAAATCTTAAAACCTGAGGCCAGATCCTGCTAATATACCCTACAAACCTGCTTATATAAGTTCCGTGTGTCTCTATATGTATTTTAGACTAATTTTCAGCACCTCAGCAAGTATTCTTCCATCTTTTTGCAAACCTTCCTGATGTATCAATAGAACTACCAGTTATGAAAAGGTTGATATCAAGAGCCAGCTAAGTCAAAAATAGAATAAAAATGCAAACTACGGATGCATTTACAAGAACCAAAGCTTCACAAGATTTTCCTCTCCCTAGTTGATGTAGGCAAACCAACAGATTGTCTTTCTGTCAGGCAAACCCTGATGGAGATAAATGTAAAGGCTGGAGTGCACGCCTAATTTTTACACACAAGCTGCAACCAGACCATGGATTTATGCTTCAAGGCAACCAGATTTCTCCTTGTGCACTCTTACACACTGCTGTTGCACTCAGTCCATCTTGTTTAAATGCCTTTAAAACCAAACACAGGCTCTGCCCCCACCTCCGCTCCTACTAATTATATACTTTTTTGTTTGAAGAAGCAAGCCCTTTATTGCTCATAATTTCAGCTATCACTTGCTTGGGCACCTTCTACAGATCAATAGCACATAGTTAAGTGGATGAAAAGGCTAAATGTGATTGTCATTTGCAATTCAAGGTTGCGCAGTTCTCTCCCTCCCCAGCCCCCACCACCTTAAACTTTAAAAGTGCTGCACTTGGGTTTAATTTTAGAACACTAAATTCCTGTTGCAGGTATACAGTAGCTGCACATTCAAAGCTTTTTGTCTTAAATTAAATATCTGTCATTTTTTAAGGCCAGAATACTGGCATAGGTTATAATAAAAACTAGCGTCCAACCTGCAATTTTACAGATTCCATTGCTGGTGGCCATACATCTTTGATGGCAAAACTACATTGGTTGTAGCGCCATAAAATCAATAAATATTAACCTTTTCTGACACTTTCTGCACAGATGCTTTATCAGTCGCTGTCAGATGATAGAACAGTCAGTGATGTACTGTATTTTTCAGTTCAGAATCTATACCAAACTAAGAAATCAATGCAGATTAACAAGCCTTTAAATACAAAAATTGGCAATGAAATTTTGGTTCTATATGATAAAAATTAAACCAAATCATGATACTAAAGAACGATAAATTTATTACAGATACATCTAGCAATGTGTGAAATACAAATACAGTATTGTTACGGCAAAATAATGACAGCAATGAAATAAATTCAGTTTTATATTTCATGACTGACATATCTACTACAGCTTATGGAATAAAAAATTTATCCAATTATACAAATCCTGTATCTCAATATTGTTTAGAAACTCACAGTCCTTACCTTGCTGAGAGACATCCATACCAGTCCAATACACTTAAAACTCTATTTCTAAACAATGTAAGCAAAAAAATAAAAGCTTACCAGAAAGTGAAAAGCCACCGTTTAAGTTTTCTCCTACCCCGTATAACTGTAACAATAACCATGTTTAGATCTAAGCATCTTAGAAGCCTAAGGCCTTTAATTATTGGAAAACATCTTGCTGTTTACAATCCATGCTGTAGCAGAGTACAGACTGAAAACTTGGATTGGTTTTATTTCTCCCTGTCCTGAACACTGTAATTTCTTCTATATGACGCTGTACTTGTTTACTAGAGCATTAGAAATTATGCTTATTTATATGTCATTCAGGTGACAATTTTTATTAAAATACGAGATAGTCAGATAACATGGCTTTTCCAAAACACTTCAGACTTCCTAAAAACTACAACAGTATCTTAAAAGCTTAGGGCACATGTTCTAATATTTCTTCAAATATGGAATCTAGTAGTAAATCCTTGAACAACACTGGCAATATGGGTCTATTTACAGTAAGAAATTCTTGACAAATGAGGACTATAATCTGCCTCTATTCATCCTATACAGCCAAAGTCTTTTAGAAGTTATCTGTAAATTTTAAATCTATTTTCATGTTTCTTTCTAACAATGCAGGTGGAGCAATGGTGTATGGGTAACAATTACCTTCTCTTTGAAATAAGAGACAGTACCTGAAATACTAAAGTAAATTAGTAAAACCTATTGAAAACACAGACATTAATGTTCCATCAATCTTTAGACATATATGCCCTGTGAAGCCAGTAGTAGGTACACAACAGTATTTGGAGAAACACGGAACCACTTTGAGATATGTAATGTAATGCTATGCTATGCAAATGAAAGATAAATTCAAGTGTACTAGAAGCTTTATCAATATAAACTTTACATTTTAAACTGAAGTACAATTTTAAATTTACTGTTTCATTCTATAACATCTGTACTTGTGCATTAGCTAAGAGACCTACATCTGCCAATCAGCATCAGGAGCAATCAGATTACAAATTCTATAATGATTTCTTTAAAAAACATTGGCAAAAATGACATTATTCAGCTCAGTTTACCTATTAATGCTAATATGAAAGGATCTGCACTTATTTTGAAAATCCTAGAAAATCTTAGGAAAAGAAAGAAAGAAATGGAAAAAAAGCTGAGTGTTCAAGCAAAGACAAAGCCTAGATGTCGACAAAATGAAAAAAAAATTAAAAAAAAAAAGAATATGCCTAAAAGCCTCCCATGTCCAGTGGGGACATAAGATTAAAGCTTATTCCTGTGCATTGCACGGCAGACTCACCACAGAAAGAAGGCACTAACACTGCAGAGTGGGTGATCTTTAGGTTGTGAGCCACTTATGCACCAGTACAGCCACCTATTGAAATCTGCTTCATGAGTCTGAGTTGCCTTACATTAAAGCATACCCCCAAAATCAATCATTTTTTTTCCATTTTTTGGTGAGAAGGTGGCAACAAAATGAAGTACTTTCAGAATGAGGAGTCCTAGTCTCTCCATCAAAGTATCATTAGCTCTCTCTGCTTTCCTAAGATCCTTAGGAGCCTTATGCTGGTTATACCAACTTATAACCATTTACTCTGTGTACTTGCATACTTTGTTAGTATCCCAAACCTAACCAAATCTTTCTGCAATTGGTGTGTCTCTTCTATTCCTCTCTTTTTTTTTTTTTTTTTTTTTTTTTTTTTTTTTTTTTTTTTTTGTTGCATATCAGTCATCAGATATAGAAGTAGCTTTATTTAACAAAAAGGCTCAGTTTTTGGTTAATTCTAGAATTATTGCTTTTTATAATTTTAAAATTGATATCTCAAGACATTCCAAGAAATATATTTAATCAGTTGGTCTCTTCCATAGCTCAAAGGTTTGCAGGAAACAGCATATGCAACAAAAAAGCCCACACAACTACAACAGAGAACAGAGGATTGTGTTCCCATCTTAGCCCTACTGATTTATACTACAAGTAAGGCCATACTGAACTACAGATAACTGAGATTTCGTGATTTTCATACGCTGATAAATCTCTGACTTCATATTTTCAGGATTTTTGCTTGAGTAGGTGGAAGCAAGCAAAAGCAGCTCAGAAAATTTTACTGACAATTTTGACAGTGGCTGAATTTGCTCAGAGGAAGGTGGATTACAAAAGAAAGGATCAACAACCCTTTAGAACAGAATGCCCAATATCAGAATACTGAATACTATTGGAACAGTAACAATTTACAGATAAATCCTTACCACACAAGGCTAACTTGAGTTGACTTGAAGCAGCTTTATCCCACAGGCACTTCATGGTTGTGACAGGCACCAATATGTGAGGACTCCAAATGTTTCACAATAGCTCCTCCTTTTTAATTTTACCTTACTCACACATTCTAGCAACTACTGAAACTATTCTACTAAGTGTACAATTGGTTGTTTAGTAACCCATAAGTTCAAATTGTTCAAATTCAGTTCTGAATTTCAGATATATATATGCCAAATCCAAAATGTTTGCCTAAAACCTTTTGATGGCTCTTGAGATAACTTGATAATCAGTTTTATCTTTCTTTGCTATCAACAGATGCTTTTATTTTATGTTTCCTCTAGATACTATTACTTCAAAGTAGGTCAATTCTTTTATATCTTCTAAAAACTGTTTTCTGAGAACTGCTATCTGCTATTACTTCTCAGACTTTGAATTAGAAGGACCATTTTGGCAAGGTATAAAAGAGGTAGGGACCTAGTTTAATATAAAGTATAGTAGATATCTTAATGCCTTCTTTGTAAGGACATTATACACTGTAATCCCAAACACTATAGAGCAACCAACTCTCCTTTAGCAACAGTATAACAACTACTAAACAAAAACTCTTCAATCAACAATAATCTAAGTTTCTGAAATGTTATTTAAGAGGGATTGTGACAATCAATAACTAATCTTCTTTAAATACCTGAGAAGTCCTCTTAACTACACTGCAGAAATCTGTCGAGCAACCCTGTCTCTGGATGTTGGACACCTCCTGTATTTCCCACACCCAAGCAACTGGACTTGCACCCTTTTAAACCAGTAGTTTTACACCTTTCATCCAGACCTGTGGAGGCCGAACCAGTCATCCATATTGTCTAAAGCTTTCAGTAATGCTCAGGTTTCTATGCAATTCATATGAAAATTGTATTCACTTTAAGGTCCCTTTTTACTATCAGAGAAAATTTTATGAAAATCATACTGCAATGACTCAGAGAATAAAAACATCTGTATTAAATCTGCAGTGGTTACTTCAGTACAAACCATTTCTTTGACATTAGATATTGATGAGCATGCACTCTTTACAATAAATGCAAGACATGCATAAAATATCTTAAATTCAGAAGATGTACTTTCTGTCTTAGCATTTAGAAAAAGGGGTTCCCCCCTAACTGGCCCGTTGGGAGTTAAGAGATATGATATCTGTCTCCATGGCTTTTTGACACGATACAAGAATTATAGACAGCCGACATGAGGTGTATTTATATGAGATATAGTTTCATATTACGCTCTTATATGTTCACCAAGAAAGTGAAGCAATCTTTCTTCTGTGAGACTTCTACCTATCTTCATTTCCTTTAGTGCAAACAGTTATAGACAAGCTCCTCTTTGAACTGATAATTTTTTAGAGGTCATTCAGCCCATAATTTCAGGTCCTAGTCACTATCCTGATGGTCCTTCTTAGGAAATTGGACCCAGTGGGAACGTTTTTTCCTTCTGCTTAGTCTATGGGTCAGCATTTTCCTTCCCTTGTACTTCTTAATTCCCTTAAGTGGCAATTATTTAAGGTACAGTTAGAGAAGGTGCAATCTACATTCATCCAATAAAACCTAAATATTAAAAAGGACAGAAAAATCCAGCATGGTTACTAAGGATATATGGGAGAGCATTTAGCACTTGAAAGGTACCAAAGATCTGGTAAATGAAAAGATGGAAAAAATTATGAAGAACTATTGCAAGTAAAATAGAAATTAGAA
Organism: Pipra filicauda; assembly: GCF_003945595.2. Lineage (NCBI taxonomy): Eukaryota > Metazoa > Chordata > Aves > Passeriformes > Pipridae > Pipra > Pipra filicauda. The sequence goes on along the minus strand of NW_024104643.1, from coordinate 5,254,141 downwards.
GTACAAAAGAACACGTGCATCAGACAGAAAAGGCATCCTACTTAAAAAGGTCAAGATTCAGGATGCCATGTCAAGAAATTAATGGAAAGTTGGTGCAGCATATACTGGATTAATGAAAGCAAACAAAAAGAAAGTACAAAAGAAATTTTAAAAATCAGTATGGAATTGCAATGATTTGTGTTCATCGGAGCAATTGTTGCTGAGGGCTCTTCTCCTCACTCATGACCCAAAGCAGTAAAGCAGTGAGCGCACAACTAACATTTTGATTCAGTCCTTCCATATTTATGTACTGGTTTTGGCTGAGGTAGTTAATTTCCTTCACAGTAGCTGGTATGTTTTGGATTTGAGCTGGAAACAGTGTCAGTGACACAGGGATATTTTTGTTATTGACAGTGCTTACACAGTGTTGAGGCCTTTTCTGCTTTTTACCCAACCCCACCAGCGAGGAGGCTGGGGGTGCACAAGGAGTTGGGAGGTGACACAGCCAGGACAGCTGACCCCAACTGACCCAAGGGACATTCCATACCACATGGTGTCATGTTCAGCATGTAAAGTGAAGGGAAGAAGAAGTAACTGGGGGGATGTTTGGAGTACTGGCATTTGTCTTCCCAAGTCACTGTTACGCATCATGGAGCCCAGCTTTCCTGTAGATGGCTGAACACCTGCCTGCCCCTGGGAAGTGATGAATGAATTCCTTGTGTTGCTTAACCCATTAAACTGTCTTTATCTCAATCCACAAGCTTTCTCCCTTTTACCCTCCTGATTCTCTCTCCCATCCCTCCACTGGGGGTGATTAGTACGTGGTACATAGTTGCTGGCTGGGGTTAAACCATAACTTCAATATTTTTCTGATTCTGAAATTATTTGTTATTATTTGTGCAGTAATGAAAATTTGTGTAGCAAGCAAATAATTATTTTGTGTAATTTACAAAAAAATTTAAAATTCAGACAATGACTTGCAAGCAGATTTAAAAATATTAATCATTCAAGCTATTTATCAAGCATACTTTTAGTGCAGCTTGTTGGCATGCTAGTAACATCTCACAGGAAGAAAAAATGTAAAGAGTCCTCTAAATAATGTATAGCCAGAGTGAAAAAGGCCAAGAGATGGTGGCATTACATAGGCAAAATACATCCTGCTATGTTTATTTGAAACATGGTATCCATAGGTCTTGGAAGTACTGTTAGTTCAACTTTAGAAGTAAGGAAATAATTAGTCTATAATGGAGATGCCACAGTGAGTAATTTATTATTTAGGTTTATTTATAGATATTTATTATTTATATTTCCATATAAATCAAATTTATATAAAATTATTTATATAAATCAGCAATATATAATTATTTAAAGTTTAACATAAAATATTAAATATTTATGCATTATCTATTATATATATGAAAATTCACAACACATTTTAAATCCAAATTTTCATTTTTTTTCTTCAAGTTGCATCTTACACTTTACATTTACTTTAATGAAAGTAAAAAATTAAGAGTTTTATATTTCTTAGAGCTCCAGCATAACTTCCCTGGATGATACACTACGAGATCTACTCTCAAAAGGGCTGCTTCTGATAGGAAAGCAATTTAAATCTTCAGAGTATGGGACAATCTCGACGTAAGAACATCCTGAATTATTCCTAGATACTATACACATTTATTTCTTATTCCTCCTGTAAGGTTAATATCTTCCTTTTTGTTTGCTTGGAAAGTTTTCTTGATGACCCTCATATCCCATTTTTAGGTGTTTTTCTCAGAATTTTAATGTGCTGATTTTCCCATACTACTATTTCCTTTTATTATTTATATTTGCCATATACTTTTATGCACATATATTTTCTGGCATAATTAAATATTTTTGTCTTTCTAGATGGCTGTCATGTCTTAAGGGCTTTCTTATACCTCTGCACTTAAATATTTCAGCCTTGCTTTAAAAGTTTTATGTTAGGATATCCTATTTTTAGCACTAAATAGGCAATAATATGTCTTATTCTTCATGAAGGATATCTATTAGTATAATGAAATAGTAGCTTGGAGTAAGATTACCTCCTTTTCATCGGTGAACCAGACATCCTTGCAGAGGCAACAGTCTTTGTGGACACCAGCAGAGATCCAGCATGTGACTACCAATGCAATGCAAGGAATTTGCAAAGCAGATGCCCATTTGAGGGTGTTTTGATGGCAGACACAAGGTTGGTATCAGGGCTTCACAGAAAATTTCAGAACTGATGAGGGTTTTGGCCCCTTCCAGATCAACCGAATGGCTCCCCACCTTGGAAACTAGAATGCCATAGGGAGGAACGACAGAAAAGGAGGCACACACTAACACCCAGAGTAAATGTTTAGACCTGGGCAAGAGATTCAAGCTGCTCAGGAGTAAAAGCTCACACCACAAAAAATTAGTCGCCTTGTTACAAACTGATAGTTCTTCAGAAAGAAGCGACAACTGTTAGGGAATCACCAGCGCAGGGGGCCGTGGACAGAAAGGCATTTAACAGACTGCAGGGTTGTGACTACCTGGTATTGGTGCTCCACACAATATGAAAACCCCTTGTGCGATAGCCCTGCACCTTATTGCCGACTCTCTGATGGAAGAACGTCACAAAGCATGACACCCCTTACACTTCTACTAATCAGAGGTACTAAGAGGTGTTCCAGACTTTGGTCTAGGCAATATTTTCCTTTTCATTTAAAACTATATTCCAAACACTTTTTTCTTTAGTGAGATTCAGGGCTTTCACTCTTAGCTGAGAATACCACTCACTTAAAGGATGTAACCAATATTAATAGTGGTGTGCTTTGAATATTAGATGACGTAATATTTGCATCAAAATATTTCAACACCTTCTTTCATGTCAGTCAGCAGCAATATATGCTGATTGCTCAGGAAAAGCAACTAAGGAACTACGAAAGGAATCCCTATGCTCTTCAACAGCAGCAGAAAAAGCTACATACTAGAAAAAAAAAAAAGAGAAAAAATACTTTCATGACCCCAATTTTTTTTCTACATCACTTGCTACCTGGAAAGCACCAACTCTGATGCCATGACCACCCAGATAAAAATACTGGCTAGGGAATCTCTGCTAGGCATACAATGCTTTCTAATAGAAGACAGCTATAAAAATAAACAAATTATTTAGGGTTTTTTAAAATGTAGATTAATTTTTCCTGAAACACAATAATACGTAATCTACATACGTTATAAGGAACCTGGTTTTTTCCTTTACAAACAGAAAATCATTTATACTAGGTTTTTATTTCAAGCACACACTAAAATTATTATTCTTCACAAAAGAGGAAAGGGAGTGTCTGCCAATCAACTTGACATTCTATTGAAAGACTGGCACTAATAGCTATGACAAGAGCAAACCTATTTGAAGCAGAGCTGCTGCTGCCTTTTTCTTTTTTTAAAGTATACCAGCCATCAAAAATAATGTTTTATCTGACTAGAAACCCAAGCAATATCGCTGCTGTAAAAGCTTGCACCTGATTTGCCTATATCTAGCAATGACAATTTTAATATTGTTTCAAATGACAGCATTTAAAGTGTTTTATTTAAACAGTGATAAAGACTAAGAACATTAACTATTCCAAGAAAAGTGTTAAATATGCTTGCACACAAAACTGTATATCCTTTATTTGGAAGCTTTACATCAGGTATGAATTACAAGTTTGCATAAGTACTCAACTGACTTGTATTTCCATTCCTTCCTTGATAAATAACATTTACTGATTTTATATTTTTGTAGTTTGATAAATTCAGAGAGCATAAGAGCAAACAGGTTTTTATTATTTAATTTTTCATATTTTTTTCAACTCTCTATTTCCTACTAAAGAATGAGAAGATGCAAAAGAAAGGATTAGAAAAAAAGAGAAACATTTAAAAGTAGAAAGCACTAGGATACTAGTATAATTGCTATATTATCAGGTTCTGTGTGTCCAATTCACATTCTGAATAAGTCTGCAGTTTCCACTTGGTAATACAGTTATACTTTGATAAAATCACATAATAGATCACACCATAACTTTTAGCAATCAATTTTTCCTCTTAATAATTTGATAAATGTAGCTGTCAAGTGGGATAAAGATCACAATTTTATTTGAGATTAACTATTTGAACTTTCAGAATTCCATTCATGAATATTGCAACTGTTACAACTGATAGGATCACAATTTTGTCCCTTGTTGATGATGTAATCATGCTGCAGGTTGCTAGTACAGCCCTGTTTCTCAAAAGCTAAAGAAACTGAATGAGAAACATTCAGTGGCCTCTTGAAAAGTGCGATTAAAGTTTGCAAAAATACTTTTCAAGCACATATAAAAGAGACCTTAAAGTAAATTTTTCTCATTCTCACTGCTCTCTGGAAAGGACTAAAACATCCCCTAACTCTGTTTCCCTAATCTAAAAAAGAAAGATGTAAGATATGGGCCCAGTTTAGTGAACGGATGATTAATTGAACTGCCTTTTCGTTGATTTCAGATTTCAGGAGCCAATAACACAGTACTGGAACTTCCAGGCAAAAGATCAGAATTTCATAACGATTCTTCAAACACGTTAAACAAATAAATAAATGTATGTTCCAACGTATTTTATTAAGGATTTAATGACATACCATAAAGAAACAGTTTAGACAAGTGTATTACCACTCAGTCTCAAAGAGAATAAGATTTTAGCACTGATGACAGGAATGTTGTCTCTCTGAGAAAGAACACTTTGGGGGCTTTCCTCAGCTACTCCATTGCTATCACAACACCCAAACACTTTAGATTCACAAACACAGTCCTTACCAAGAGGCTGTAAATTAAAACTATTTGAAGATTTAAGAGCAGAAAGAACCAGTAGATGATAGTTTGACTTCTGGTATATCAAAGCCCCACAAGTTTTGCAGTGAACCTAGCAACATTGGGCCCTCCTAAAACCAATTTTCCAGAAAGACATCCAGTCTTCTCAAGGCTCAAAGGAACAGAACAGGAATAATTTCTTCTGCTAGTTGCTGCCAGAGCTCAATTGACCTCATATTTAAGTGTTTGCACCTTGTTTCTCATTTCAATTTGTCTGACTACGCTTTCAGTAATTGATTTTACTTAGGCTTTTCTCAGCTAGACTAAGAGTAGCTCATGTCTGATATTTTCTCTCTGTGAAGCAACTCATACACTATAATCAAGTACCTATCTATCATTTGGTCATGAATTATGTAACTCTTCAAGAACACTAAGCGTTCAATCACCACGTAGGCAGCCAACTGCCAAAACACAGTCGTCACGATCTTTGTTCTGTGGATGCCCAACCCCAGAGGCACATATAATTTTCATGGAGGCACAGGCACACAAAACTGTACTTCCAAGCATTCTCCAAAACATGTCTGTGCAGCACAGGGAAGCAGCTTACTCTTTTAGTTCTGCCAGGATCCATAAGAGTAAGCAATCCTCCACCCCTACTCACAAGGCCCTGGGTGGCAGACTCTCCCAGAGCACGCTGGATAATTTGAGTGTTTTGCAAGCATAGTATCACTATCAAAAAAAACCCAACCAAACAAAAACTTGCCAAGGAGTACAATGAATTGATTTGCCTTCACTGATCTTTTTTTTTAAAGACTTCCAAGAAAGACTTTATATGACTGCTACTTCTAAATTAAACATCACCGAATTTCTGTTCAATGTCTTAAGCAGTTCCCTTATCACATGGTTGACTGTTGTGAAGCCATTTTCAAACAAGACCATTGTGATTCAAACTGCATAGGCATTGCACCTGTTTTGCACATGAGGAAACCCAGACAAAAAGCAAGACCATTACATCTTTTGCTCATTGAAAAACTGGGTTATTCTGATTTCCTAGAGTAGTGTTCATTCTTGGAGATCATCTTCACTTTTTACTGTGTAGCATGGAAATAACAATATTGAAAAAAACCCCAGTATCATCACATAACTTTCAACATTATCACAAAACCAATAATGAGCAAACTGTTCCTCTTCTCTCTGAAGAGGTTTTTGCCTTATGACTAGTTTAGTATCCACAGAAGACCACTATGCACACTGTGAGGTGCCGTGGGCTCTGCAGCTATTGTAATAATGGAGATGTTCAGCCATGGATATTACACTGTTCAGACATAAATAATGCATCATAATAGTATCATAATGTTTATAAGACAAGAGCTCCTAAATGATGAACATTTAGTCCAAACTGAAATTATCACTCCAATGCAGACAAAGCACTGAGAAAGACAGCTCGAGAACTGAGCCCCGGCGAGTTCTACCGCAGGTACGGGCTCTTCCCCTGTACCACTCGTCAAAGTATTCAGGCTCAGTTCAACTCAGTATTGCAATGTAGCATCAGTTGGAAGAAAAAACATATCCAAGACTTTTGGAAACTCAATGCATACAAGAATCTACCAAAAGATTTCTTCAGCTTGCTTTGAGACTTGCAATACAGACTAGCCCACAGTGAGCAACTCAGAATTTTTTTGTTATCAAATAATCTCATTTTTAGAAAAATCGCTAAATTGATAGTCACCAACATGATATGACAATTCACTCTTTTATTGTATTCATTTTCCATTTGTAATGACATATTTTCTGATAACAAGAATATACATGAACAGCTTCAACTGGAACCAAATTTCTATGACTAAAACATTAACTGCAAGATTTCTGAGCTTGCTAGTAAGCCCACTTCTGTTCTTAGAACAGCAATAAGATCTATCATCATTTTAAATGTAATTTTAAAAAGAAAATAAAGTAACACGGGGGAGAATGGATTAGCAGCCTCTGGATTTCTGGCTTTTTTTCAAATAAAATTTCAATTTTAACACAGTCCTTGAGAAAATAGGTCAGAGAATATGAAGAAATAGGCACAAAGCTCTTACAGAATGACACACAATGACACTTTAAAAAACAGATTTGATGATTTGTATAAAAAATTAGAGGTTAAATGCATAAACTGGTTTTTGAAGCATGATCTAGCAAATTCAATCTACAGTTTTATGTGCAGACGCATATATTTCTGTAGGCTTGTATGCATTAAAGTCCTCTTGTTCAAATGCAGCACAGTTTAAAAGTTAAAGGTAAAAGTATAATCTAGACTGTTATTGTTTTAAAAAACATAAGGTTCATAAGGAATATAGTTGTATTGTTAGAACTCTATGACAAAGAGAACCTATAGCAAAAAGAGGAAAGAAAGTCTGAAGACCTGGTTTTGTGGCATTTCCATATATCAATTTCTCACATTATATAGAGTCTGAAAGATGCAGAGCAGAAGTTCTGAAACACCTTTCAATTACAGTATCATCCTTACTCATGTAGAAGCCAACTTGTTTTGCCTCCCACCTTCCACAGCCTCTCCCTTAGAAATGCAGCTTCTTCAAGCTCCTTACTACCACTGAACCCATAAATGCATATAGTGGCTGCCAAAGAAAGCTAAATAATACCTAATATTACAGCATTATATTATAAAGAGCATTAACTTTGAATTAGAAGTCCAATTGTCAATCTTAATTTCATAGATGAGAAACAGACTTGACTTTTACTCCCAGCCACATTCTAAAGGTATCCCACAGCTCCATTCCTGGTGACGAGTTTCTGACTGTCCTGCAAAGTAGCTGGAGTTGTTGTCTGTCTCTTTACCAGCGATCAGACTTTATTTCTGTCTGCTCAAAGTAGCAAAAGGTTTGGCTTTCCTGTTACAAAGCAGTATTAGAACACAAAAGACAGACAAATATGTTTAAGTTAGAAAAAATCAATCTTGTATGACACTTTCACACTCCTATCATCCTAAAGGGTTGTATGTCGTGTTGTAGATTCTCTGTGGGTGCAGCCAATGACCAATAAGTCATCAGTAACCGTGAACCAGCCACAGAACAAATCTCATTTTTATAAGGGATGTTAGCCAGGGCACAGGAGTTGTCCTTCATTCCTCTAAAATTCTTCTCTAAAACTTTTAACTCTCAGATGTCCAGCAGTCAGAAATGGATTGAAAAGAAGAAAAGAAATTCCCTTTAATTTAAGTCTGATATGAATACACAGTTATCATCTAGGTTCCTCTTTACTTGTGTTTCTTCTTGAAAGGAAAATACAGCATTTATTTTAGCAACGGTATTATGCAAACAATATTTCAACACTTTTATTGTATACCAATTCTAGGCTAGCCTGGCAATAATTAGGTGACAATCAGTTCTTGCTAGTGCTAATATATTTCTACAGTACCCTATTTAGTGTAAGGGGATTTCTACAGCATAAAAATGAATGTATAGAAATGAGATACCATTAGTACACAACACATTGATGACTATTTTCCTATGTTGCCAAGACAAGCAAGTTGAATAGTTTTAACTGCAGCATGCTGCAATGAACAATTAATTTACCCAGATATGGTCTTGAACAAATAACATGAAAACGTACACAAACATTTGTAATTTTGGGATGTTAGTGATTCTACCAGTATTATAGCTCTCTGTATTATGCCTGTCTATCCGTCTACTGAAAGCATTTGATTTTTTCATATTAAGTGGGATTATTGTAGTAAAAATCCAAGAGTGTCTGCATTTAAGCTTCTGAGTTGAATATACTTCAGTGAGAACTATGGTGAAATGTGATCAGTTTTCTGACCTATTTTTAATTGGTATTCCGCCAACTGGCATTTTGTTTGCACATCCAGATATTATCCACCATATGCTGACATGACATGATGATTGGTTCCAAAATGAAGTGGAATACTTGGCAAATAGAAATATATGGTACAAATAATACACTGTCTCTAGTCAGGAAAGCAAGCAGTCATTTTGAAAAGACGGAGAGGTTTTAAAATAACTAGTTTGTACGCGCTGCACAGAACTGAACGAAAGCTCTTCACGTTGTGTTTTCTATGGGTATGAGGGTTTCAAAAACTGAGATCAATTCCTTACAGAAGAAGATTAAAATCTGACACAGGAATACTAATAGTAGTAATTCAGTGGAAGATTAATTTGCATCTCAGGAAGAATTTGGCCCGCATAGCTTCTTCCTCCTCTGGATTCCCCAACTCCTTCTTCTCACCATCTGTTCTTTTTTCCCACTGCTCTGACTTGTCTTCCCACCCAGTGATGTCTAAGTTATCTGCTTCTCCTGAGTTAAGATCACATTTCATTCAAGCTGCAGCCTAATTTTGTATTATTTCTTCTAACCTCCTGCCACTGAACTCTTATTTTTCTCCTAACTGTATGTTTCCATTAAACTTCTGCCTTCTACTCAGAACTGTAGAACCTGTAAAAAAACCCAAACCAATGAAAAACCTTGTTCCTAAACAGAAAACACTCCAATTTTCTTCTTTGAATTCCTTTTCCCAAAGCAATAGTTTTGTTTTGCATTCCTCCAGTGACTTCTGTGTGTGCTCTCTAATGCAAAGCCTGAAAACATATATCTAAGTTATTGATTGATCTCTGCTGTTCTATCTTTAATGCCAAACACTGTCTACTTTTTTGTAATAAAATCTAAGAATGTTTAAAGTACATTAATTTGTCACTGTATTTCCTGTGGAATTTTGTTTTTCTGTTCTTGGGGGAACAGTGTGACTAGAGGGACTTAATACAAATGTTAAAAAAATATTTTTTTACAAAAGTTCAACTACATTTCAAAAGGAAGCATCTAAATAGCATGCACTTCTGATGTTTATTGAACTGCAAGCTTTGCTTGTGAAACATGAATGGATTTCAGTGCTTAATACATAACCTTCAACCCTAGTGAAAACTTGAAGAGGATTAAGCCCATTTTAAATCCTGTTCTTCTTCAGAATAAATGATAATAACAGAATAAATGATAATAACATAACTTCTCATTTTCTTATTACAATCATTTAAACATGCACATATAGAAAAGACAAGAATTTGTAAGCAAAGAGAGGAATGACCTTACCAGCATGCAAGTATGCCAGATCAGGATTTTCAATGTCTGGGTGTAGTTCTTTCAAGTGGTTACGAAATTCCACAGGGATATTGGTTCCATAGTCACATTTAGGACAGTTATACATTTTTACTCCTTCATGCTTTCCTGTATGCAAGATGTGTTTACGGATATTTTCTGCACAGTTAGACCTAAAAAGCAATGAAAAAAAAGAAAAACATAGTATAATTTATTTCCTACTAGTGGTTCAAATAAAAGCTAGTGTTATAACAGAAAATCAGTTCTTAATAGTCATTCTTCATTATCTGCACAATATTTGCATCCTCTTGCATAAATATTGTCCTTTTCATGAAAGCTCCCAAAATTGTTTCAGGTTAACTGAACATTACATCTGAACCAGAAGTATTAAAAAATGTTTGATTTTTTTACATTTACAGAAGTCTTAAAATTTCTATTTTTCTCATGGTAGTCAGTGATGAAATTAAACAAAAGTCTTTAACTTAGCAAAACTGAAATACACAAATGCCTGTAACAGTCCCAACAGAGCTCACATGAACCTTTCCTACACAATTCCTAGATTCCACAGGAGTTGCTGTGAATGATTTTTCTAAGTATGTTCCACCAACTCTCATGTCACGCTATGAACTCTTCCTAGGAAAAAGAATTGAGTTGTTCAAGTTTATATGTCTTTGAAAATACACATGGATTCTGATACATCTTAGATACAGCTTTTGTGAAAGCAGTGGAGTTTTCATGCATAGAAGTCAGAATACGTAGACAATTAGTTTAATGCATTTCAAAGAAATATTTCTAATGATATTTCTAAAAAAAAGGGAATAGAAAAAGATTTTACATTTCTTTTCTTCATGAAGAGATCCATATGGGAGTAATTTTCAATTTCCAGTCTTTAAAATGTTGCAGTCTGATTACAAAATTATTTTGCATTAGAATTTCCTACTTATTCAAACTTTGTGATGAATCCTATATAAAATATAATGCTGCTTCATTTATTTCAATCAGAAATAGCCATTATATTTATTCTTTAATCAAAAGAATGGCCTGTATATGCGTGCCATTGTTTTGGAGTTTTATTTATTTTTTTAGACTTTCTTAGTACCATATACTATTATTATTGCCAAACTAAGAATAATAATTCAGTTTAACTAAAAAAACTACAAACACTCATGTGAACTACATAAATGCATAATACTTCAGAAATATTCAAATGAGACAAGTGTAGTGTTTTGGGCTGATTAAACTGATTGTTTATCTGTCACTATTAGCAATACCACAGTAACAGGCAACTAAAAAAAGGACCCCCAAAATAAACTGGAAGTAGCAGCTTGAAGTTCTGCTGGAGCGCTTGTCTCTCCCTCGGAAATGGTCATAGTAAAGTTGGTATCTGCCTTACGGTGCTGCCAAAGCTCACCCTCTGTCATGTCCATCTGCTATATACTGGTATAATGATCAGACTCCTGAGAATGTCAGAGAAGACACTTATCACTGAAAAATATAGAAAATATTGGTCCTCAGCATCTTTCAGGATTCAGCCCTAAAAAAATTACAATGCTCATAAATGTTGTTAAAATGAAATATGTATTTAAAAAAAGGAAAAAAAAAAGGATAGTGTACACTGCAATGAAAGCAGAAGACAACCCGGTAACCTTCTATCATGGGTTATACTTTAAAGGGCAGTAGATTAAAGCAGAGCATATGAATCTGAAATAAAATATCAGTGTTCAAGTCTCATACTATGTTAAGGGAGGATATAAAAGTTTTTACTTTGAAATATTTCTGTGAAAAATATAAAGGATCTGTTCAAACCTATGTAAGAGTTATGAAGAAAACCCAGCCTGTTCAAGTCATAAAAGGTCGGTTCTATCTCCTTTGATTTGGAATTTGCTCCAATCACTTTAAACAGAGAAATCCCAAAGTCTCTTTTATTCAGTCATCAGTAAAAATCTGTGACTAAACACACCAACATACTGATATAAAAATTTTAAACCCATGTTTTTCCATGTGGCAAGGTCAGAAAGGTTTAATCAGAAATAAGGAATTTGAGATCACAAGGCATTACAAATGCCCCCTCATATTAGGTTGCAAGGCAGCAGTTGCAATCATAAAGTAAACCATGAAGGTAACAACTGGCAAATTCAAGCACTTTTGAAGCCAAGTAATACCTTTAAATATGACATGACAAAAGTACTGCATATAAAATGTTTTTTAATTATTCAGTGTGCTTTGAATGTCTGTTTTATTAGAAGTCTTCTTGAGCCCATGTACTGTACAAGTATGTTATTATATGTTTGACACAAAACACCTCCACCAACACTGTTTAAGTATGTAGTCACATCACTTCATCTCATAAGAGTAAACACAGAAGTCTGTGATTTTAAACAGCACTGTATTTTCATTAAAGCTATTCATGATAAGCATCTAACTAAAACATCATAGTGTTGAAATAGTGATGATAGTTCAGCTTTTGACAGGCCTTGTATTATAAGATTCACTTCCAGGTGTTTATAAACTTTGAAATACAAATTTCCTTTGTTCTGAAATTTGGAAGTTAAAGCCCAGCCCAAAAGAAGTCGTTTGAGAAAAGTCCTCCTGTTTTTTGAGTTCCAGTCCAAATTACAACCACAAACAAATAAAAGCAGCTTTTAGGAGACTAGTCTGTATTTCAGTAAGGCTAAACCAGAGGTCTCCAAGTTAAATTACTATTATCACTGCTTAATGTAAGCACGCTTTCATCCTCATAATCCATTTTGAAAATCAAATGTATATATTTCTGTCAATTTGTCCATGCTCTGCAATAACAGGAAGGGAACTTATTAGAGAGACTTAATTAGTCTAAAGCTATAGTCGATGGGTTTATATTCAATTCTGATGCAGAGAAACACAACAAAAAGGTTCCTTTTATTTCATGTCTTGCAGTAAGTCTTCTTATTAGATGTGAAAAAAGGTTTGAGATTCGATGCAAACCCCACAACAATTCTATTAAAGGGAAGAGGGAGGCCTGTATAGTTTTCAGTGTCCTGTCAGTGCTATGCATGGTGAAAGAGGAGATGGAACTAAGGTACATTGCAGATGAACAGGAAATATGAGGAGCTGAAAAGCTCAGTCCATACTTCCTATGCAACAAGCCTGTATGACTTAATCCATCACAGACTGATATACTGGTAAGGGCATAGGCCTACTTTCCCCTGCACACATCCAGGAGAGCTCCCACATTTCTGTAAAGGACAACACTGTGAAATAAGGGAGACAGATGGTAAGTTTCTCTTGAGAAATGCAGCTACTGCTTAAGATGAACAGAAAACCTCTTTTGGATGAAGATAAAAAAGGGCTTTTATCTCTAATGTTCATTGCACAGTGATGTGTTCACATTGCTGTTCTAATTGCACATTTCATGTTGCCATTAGAAATCCATTCCTACCAACCAGTTACCTCTCTGTCTTTTGCTGCTCTCAATACATTAAAGGTTGCTGTATATTCAAATATAAACTGGAAATGTCTTATTGATTGTAAAATGGTACATAAGTCAGAGAATCACAAAATGGTTAAGGTTCTATGGGACCTCTGGAGGTTGTCTGATCCAACCCCTCTGCTCAAGAAGGACCACCCAGGGCCAGTTGCCCAGGACCATTTTCAGGCATCTTCTGAATGTCTCTAGGGATATCTTCCAGGCTCCCTGGGCTACCTGTGCCAGTGGTCCATCACCCTCACTGTGGTATAGTGTTTCTTGGTGTTCAGACAGAATACTTCCTATCATTCTGTTTGTGTCCACTGCCTCTTGCCCTGTCACTAGGCACCACTGAAAAAGAGAGTCTGGCTTCCTCTTCTTTACACCCTCCCTTCAGATATTTGTGTACATTGATGACATCCCCTAAGTCCTATCTCCAGGCTGACCAGTCCCAGCTCTCTCAGTCTCTCCTTATTTGAGATGCTCCAATGCCTTCATCATCTTAGTGCCCCTTTGCTGGACTCTCTCTACTATGTCCATGTCTCTCTTGTACTAGGGAGCCCAAAACTGGAGCAGCACTCCAGGTGTTGTCTTGCCTATGTTGACCAAAGGGAAAGGGTCACCTCCCCTGGCTGCAATTCTCGAAATGCAGCAGCAGGTATTATAACAGTGAATAATAGCTTCCAATTGACAACTCCAGTGGCACTAGCACAATGAGCCTCACGGTTTTTCCACAACAGGGCCTAAAGCAAACTTCCTTACTCCAAGGATGAGAACAAAACAATTTATTTGAGGTTTCAGTGGTGACTGTGCTTGCACAGGTATCATCCACAGAGTGACAAGGAAGCCTAATGCCACATGCATCCAAATCATTGCCTGCTTTTTAGCAGCATTGGTTCACTTTGCTGGGAGGGTGGAATAAAGTGGAAGGTTAGGAGCTGCATAAAATGGCCAGACACTATGTCAACATGAGAAGCTGTTACCATTGTTTAATGTGTCTTCCCTCTCCTACCCTTATATATATGAATCAGTTAAGGCATCGTCCCAAGAGCAAGAAAAAGAGTGTCTGGTCTACAGAACACTGGGAAATTCAGGCTTCTGGTAAACGAGACAAAAGTTCTCACAACTCCCTTTTGCCCATCAAAGTAGTATAACTGACATTTTCTCAGTTGCATTTGGGAAGATATAGTGTGGCACTGACCAGATTCCTTAGCAAAACTATGTCTACTCACTGTAAACAGCAGCACTGTTCAGGGTTCTGGGATGGCAGAGCACAGATGTGCACTTTGCAGGAGGCAGAGGTGGGAGTTCAAAGTCAGCAGCAGGAAAACATGGGTGGAACGATGAGTCTTGGAGCAAATCTGTGCCAGGTGGGGAACTGTCAGCCTGAAGGTCCCCATAGTAAGTGCTGTCTCTGGTTATTATTCCCCTATCATCTCTTCCTTCTCTCCCATCTTGCAGGGCTAAGCCAGCCAGTCTCACTAGAAAGCAGTACAAGCTGTACGAGGGTAGGGATTTGGGCATCCCTTCCCGCTGCAGAGGGGCTCTGCATTCCCCTCAGCCAGCAGCACTGGTTTAAGCAGCCTGTGTAAACAGCTCAGTTTAGTAGCTAACTGCAGAGCTGTGGCTGCCCAATACCAGAGCTATTTGCCATCCTCATCTTTTACATGGCATTTTGGATAAAAATCATAAAATAAGAGAAATTCACAAAACATCTGTTAATTCTAAATTTGCCCATGCAGAATAGGAATGCTTCTATATTTCTGAGGGTTCTCTCCATGAGAATACGTTAGCATTGTATTCAACAGCTAAATGAAATATAGCAGGAAGTAACCCATTTTTATTATTTTTTTCCTATTTACTAATAAGAAACTGAAATTAGAGCACTCTTCCATTATGCGTTGCCTGACATTATCAGAAAGATGCTTACTGCAAGACATGGAAATGGAAGGTTTCAGAGGTGCAAATGAGGCAAAATGTTAATTATCTAGTCCACTAAGTTTTAAAAAATTTAGCACCTTGTAGGGCTCTTATTTGCACGAAATAAACCTTTTTCAAAAGGTCTTCTCTAGGACATTAGGTACAAACATCATCTTCCTGCAGAGAAATGCATGTAATGTAAAGGACTTATGGCAGCTCCATGGACATCACTATTTATAACAGAAAAGCAAACACAGTGATATGACTGACTGATTGAAAAGATTTCTACTTTTTCCTTGTTCGTCAGTATGAATCAAGTTCACTCTCATATCAAGAGCACTCTGAAGGTCTTCTGCACAGTTTATAACCTGCTATGCAACCTGCAAGAAGTACACCGCAATTGCAGTATTTTGATTGAAAAGTAGCGAAGTCTCCAGATACTTTCTTCCAGAAATAAAAGGAGTTATGATGAAAGCAAACTTCTCAATGAAGCAATACATATCATTGTAGATTCTTAACCTCAGTTATTCACCAAAAGTTTGCAGGTATTTCTTTCACAGAAAATGCCATCTAACTTGGAAAACTGTCTTTAAATCAAAACTGTAATAACGTAATTATACTAAAAAAGGAGAGCCATAGATTTTTAGAAATGCAAAGTCATACAGAACATTCAGCTTGACCTCATGAACAGCACAGTTCATAAAATGTTTTCCCAGTGATTCTTTCCACAAACCGTAACTCTTTCTGGTACTAAAACATGGTTTTCAGAGACACATCGAAATCTGATGGAAAGCAACAAGGAATCCTTTGAAATCTTATCACTCTCACTTTTACAAACTGTCATATTTCTCACCCTCCTGCATCCAGCTAACAGTGTTACATGTCCAACACACTTTGCTCAGCTGTAGAATCCCCTGATATCTGGACTCTAGCAGATGAGCTACAGAGACCCAGTTCCTTATAATTCACTTCCAGGAATCATCAGATTCTTCCTAAACTCTTTTCAGTTGTAAAGATTGCTTTAAGCTTTGAATACTAGATTTTGCGCCAGTGCTGAATACATGGATGTCATGACTTTCCATGTGCTCAGCGTCCTCCAGTTGCAGCCAGGAGTTCTGGAGCTCTTGGATCCTCCTCAAAGCACCACATGCTCAAGTACACTCCTTTAAATGCAGAGACCTTTCAGGTTGTTTTCAGAATTACTGCTTTCCAAAATACAACCCTTCTAGCCTGGCTTTGTTTCTTGCTGTCATTAAATTCTATGAAAACTAGCATTCAGTAGGGTAGTGGTAAACAACATAATGGGCAATATTTTCTTTACAGGAAAGAAACAAATACCTCAACCTGTGGTAATTGCATTATACAAACAGGCTTATTCAATCAAAACGTTCAAAATGACAGTCACTCTGCCCAACTTCTACTAAGCAAAAATTCAGACACACAAGCCAAACAAAAAAATCTACCCAGCATACTCAAGATTTAGCTATATTTCTGAATTTAAAATAAAAGAAACTTATTGCTAGTTAATGCAAGCTAGCTATATTATAGTACATAATCTGCATGTACCACTGGCACTCAGTTCAGATCACAAACTTAAAAATTAAAGTATCAGCTTACCTCTTCAGTGCAACAGGTCAGTAGAGTATTGCACAAGAAATAATAAAAAATAGCAAAAAATATATTGTGTAATGTGTTGAAACTAACATTATAAAATGGCAGTGATTATTATACATTAAAACACATACATAACATATATATGTGGTTGTATGTACAAGAAATGCAGTACATTTTCTCAGCCTTCTCACTACTAACACGCACCTGGGTTACTTTTTCCTTGCTCTTCTCCTTTCAAAGTAAAAACTTTACCTTTTATTTAGGTTTTAAATGACTTGGGGAACAATCACATGGATACAAGTGCTAGCTCTCTGCAACAGACCTCAATTATCAAGTGACTTACAATACTATTGCCAGAATTAGCAGCATATGGCTCCATGGGAACTCAGAAGGTCAACTACAACGTACCCAGTGCCAGCTTAGTTTTGCCTGTGTCACTGCTGGCAAACATCTCCCTGTGCTGCTCCTAAAGACCTCTGGTGGAGAGTGGCAACGAGTTGCTGGGGAAAAGCAACGTCTTTACCACCACAGCTGTTTCTGCACCGAACATTTGCTCACAGCTGATGCTTTTCAACTATACCAAGATAAAGATGACTGAAGTACCCACCCACAGTGTCATAAAAATGCATGCCTGACAATCTGGTGGCCACACGTATTGCCATGTTTTCATGTACTTGCATGTATTGCCACTCAGAAAATATGTAGTAGCCCATAAAAGAGAGTACACTACATTTACATGCTTTAATGAGATTTTATAATGCAGTCAGTTTCACAAAGAAAATAATAAAAATGTATTTGGGATTTATTCTCATAGTGTTATAGCAACACCCAGGGATAATAATCGTAATGTTTTCTGCTTTTCTACATTTTTAGCTTACATTTTTTTCTGTAATGATCTATTTGTTATGACATACAGTATGTGTGACAGATGTCCAATGCTGGCTGCTAAAAAGTAGCAGAGCCCTGTAGGGAAGCAGCAAAAACTTGTGCGTCAGCACTGAAAATGATGGAAGATTGATAATTACTGCTTGTGTCTGAGCTCCATTCAGCAGACTAGCATGCCCAAATTGTAATTTGGCCACAGCTCCACTTTTCTATTTACAATGTATTGGAATGAAAATTCCCAATTTCAAATAATTGATCATTACAACTACATGTGATACAAGGAGTAGATTACAATAGCCAAAGTGCACACTTTTAAAGGCAAATTCAAGATAACTGGAAATTCTGAAGGGAAATAAGTGATGTACTGCAGTCTTGTTTACCTCTGAGGAATCTGTAAAGCCACTTACAACCCTGCACAGTGAAGAACTACTAAAGTATAAACCCAGTGCTGGCATCTAGATCTACTCATGAATTTTCAATCAGAGTATTTTTCTTAAAAACAAACACAAAAATTAAATCCAGAATCAAAACCAAGACAAATAAAAAACCCCAAAACCAAACGCCAAAACAACAACAAAAATCTGAAAAAAAGAGAACAAAACCAAAAAACCCACTTTAGTTCACAACAGACTTCACAATTTAAAGAAAATCTGATTTTTGCAGAAAAAAAAAATTCTCTGATTCCAAGGAAGTAGGGTTTCCTGTCTTAAATACTTCCATTAATTCTACTTTCTACAGGAAGAGAATGAAATAAAGAAGATGCATAGACAGAAACCTGCAAATTGTGTCAAAGCTACTAGACTTGGGGAGAACAGGAAACGTGCCTCAGCCTTCCACCTGTGCTGTGGTCCTCACTGACCCCAGAGGTGCTGTGCAGAGCTGAGCTGCTCAGCTTCTGAGTAGCTCTTCAGAGAGGACCTCAGTTTCTCCTTTAACTAAACAGAGAAGAAAAAAAGCAAAACAAACAAACAAAAAAGGGCAATTTCCCATAGGACTGATCTGCTGCTGAAAACTCTCTGTAATATTTGCTAGAACTCCTGGCTTCTGCATTGCTGCAGGCAGAGTGGGCTCTGTAATGGCCTGGCTCAAGGGCCCTCTGGACCTGTGTGCCTGCAGCGTGAGGGATGCAGAGGTCTGCTGTGCACAGTGCACTGCTGCACTGTGTCAGCCAAGGTTTAAGTGGCAGAAATAGCAGGTGGAGTTCATCTATTTCACGGTAACTGAGAATAATCACTCCATTGTTCATGGGCTTCCTCCCTCCCCCTTTCCTTTCTTCTTGGAGCAGATGGCATAAAAGAGAAGTTGGTCTGAGAAACAGCATATCTGTAGTGGTGTAAGGATGGAGAATGGGCTTTAAGTATCATAGGCCCTGATTTAACAAGGTATTTACGCATTTGTGCAGCTTAAGTACAAGCAGCCTCCATCATTGACTTCAAAAGAATGACTCACAAGGTTAAATTTATGTACATCATCAAATACCTTGCTGAAATAAGGCCATGGAAAACATCCACTTTTTTAAAAAGCTAGAATGAATTTAATTGAAGACACGCATTTCCTTTCAACATCAGTTTTTTCCCTATTGTACTTCTTTTAATGACCACATAAAGTAACTGAACAATTCTGTAGACTCTGTTTGTATATCCGCAGGAACACACAAAGTATTTTCACAGACACAGAAGTGCAGATGGAGCCTAGGAAAGGGTGTGGAATCTATCGACTGCACAAGATGAAACTGGATTCCTAATGTGCCCGGAGTTAGAAATGATAGCAACAGACCCTAAAGGCTGCCTGTCAATCTTAGACGCAGATGGTACTTCTTCCAACTGGCCTCCGTGTCAGTTCCTTCAGCCATTTTAGTGACAACACGGTTCCCTAGAGGGTAGATCCTGTTGCTCTGCAGCCTGGATTCATACCCAGGGCACTGTGGTCTGTACGATCTCTGCTCAAAGTAAGTTTTTTTAATGCTAATACACTGCCTCTCCTTGCCCTATCCCAGTCCCAACCCCCCCTGCAAAAAGAGATGGTCGTTTTCTTCCTCATTTCAAATGTTCTAATTTATCAAAAGAATCATCAATAATCGTATGAAGGATTCACTTTTGTTATGCATGCCAAAAGTAGATATAAAATCCCTGCTAATAAAATTTACAGATGACGCTGTAATTGGCAGCATGATTAATATTGATGACACTGTCATCATACAGAACAGTTTCAGAAGCCAGGCCTGTTCAATCAAAACACATACACATACAATTACATATTAGGTTTTGCTACCTTTGCACAATGCATGCAAGTAACTATGAGAATGCAAGAATGCTATGAAAAGCTGTGACACTGAAAATTATTTAGGGATTAGTGGACCATTGGTTTAATGTAAGCTTCTAGCATGATGCTATAAGCGAAAAGGTCTCATGCCAACTTTAGACAAGCAAGGAAGTAGCAAGCAATATAATGTTCTCCTTATGACACCGGAGAAACTAATTCTAGAATATCTACTTCCTGCATTACTGCCTACATTTAAACAAACAGCCACAAAGTGATTATAAATAGAAATAGAAGTTAAGTGGGGGAAAACTCCAAAATACTTAATAGATACCCCTTCTGTTTTGCTTATTGCCTTTGAGCTTGGGGCACGAGTAACTTAACACGGAATAAAGGTGTGATTAAGGGACAAGTTAACTTAGAGAATTCCTATACAAAACCAAAAGCAATGACTACAAGTTATAGTCAAATTCAACAGAGAAATAAAGCACAATTTCTTCAGCAATTAATCTTTCACACAAGGGGAGCAGGTTTTGCAACTTTGGATATTTTCAGATCAAACCTGAATGTGTTTCTAGATGACAAAATTCAGTCAGATGCAAGAGGCTCAGTACAGAGCCAACTGGAAAAAACCCACCTACCTATGCAGTTTGTTTTATGTAGAAGGTCACACTCGCTGAGCTTAAGGTTTTTTCTGGGCTCAAAGTCTATAAGAAGTACAGTTTAAGTCTGAAAAATGTCATTGTGAGGTCAGCCACTTATTGTGCTTCCATGATGTCATGGAAATTTGTTCAGTCTGCAAATTAAAATATATTCTTCCTGGCTGTCAATACCGCAAAATCATCTTAGATTCTGAAAGTCAAATTTGGGTCTTTAGTTGGAGGTATGATTGATGATCTGATCTAAAATGTGTGTTGAAAGTATATATCAGAGAAACATCATTCTCTTCAGATTATGTCCTCATAATGCTATTGTCTGCACAAATGCAAGTAAATGCAGCATTTGGCTCTGTACTTTGAGCTTACTTCACAGGCATCATTCACACCAGGTGAACTGAATTTAAGAGTAGGGAGCAAGCAAAACTTGATTTTTTTTCCTTCAAGAGTACATTTGACTATAAGGATGCTCTGCTGCTCAGTAAGAAACTGCAGTTTTCATGTAGCTAGACTTTGACTGGAGACATACACATCAAGATCAATGTGCTGTGTACTTCACCACAAGATACTGAAATGAAACGAAAGCACTAAACTATGTATTTGACTTACCCAGCACACCTATAAGTAGAGTAAAATGTATAAGGTAGTTTCTAGCACTTCTACTTCAGACTATTCAAAGTTGCAGATAAGCTGTCCTGTAAAAGTATTAGCTTAGAACTGGCCCACCCAGAACAGATACACTATTACTGTTCTTTCAACTATAAAAAATTGTGTCTAAATATTAGACACATGATTTTAACTAGATGAGAAATCAGGGCAACACTATAAATTGAGAAGAATAGGAACTGCTTAAATGGTATTAATTAAAAAACTGATCTAGTACCCAAGAAGAAAAAATTCAACCACCAGGGAAAAAGCCTTCTGGATGCCAATGACATTCTGTCATATTGAGGAAATTTTATAGACTAACGCCAAAAAATTATCCTATAATCATGTATTCAAAGGTTCTGTCTTAAAGAAAAAAACCACAACCACGTAAAAATAAACCTCACCACATTACATGAAAATAAACTACTTCCATTTAGTATAGATAGTGTTATGGACTTGTCTTTTTTCCCACAGAGGGTTAACATAAGAAGAGGGAAAAAATGGTAAAATATGAAACTTGTTCTTTGGCTTCATCTTTCACATTCCCATATCATACTACAGCAGAAACTAATGAACTTGCTCATCTTCGAAAGCCCTTTTGCATGCTTCTTCCTTCACCTTAACTCTGATCCTCGCGGATCTTCCCTTATGTGTGTGCCAATTTTACTGGTATAAAATGTGCACTTTTATTAGTTGTGTTCTGATGATTTCTACTGAGAGATACTTAAAGCTTATACAAGTCAAAAACTATTTTATCACTTCTGAAGAAAACTAATAGGGCAGAGCCACTGAATGATAAGAAAGACCACTGAATTTATTTAATAATGCATGTCCATTTCACAAAAATGGCCTGTGTAATCCTTTTAAAAATAATAACCTGTTCATTTCAGACCTTGCACAATGCTTCTCTTTGTCCCTTGTAAGTCTCTCAAATGTCTTATTTTAAAGGAATATATAGTACTCCCGGAAGACATTTTCCCATTTCTATTCTCTTCAACTCCTGTGAGCCCTTGTTCTGTGTGATAAGGCAATCTCCTTCGGGATCTGAGCTGTGTAGTTTCGCACCACGAGTGACAAGGACTCAACTTGAATAACTGCTGTGCGCAGGTTGTAATTATGTCAGCTGGAGTGTTGAACAAGGGGACTGATTAATGTGAGCCCCAGCCCAGGCACAGTCCCTATCAAAACCTTCGTGCAGGCCAGCAGTGGGGATGGGTTAAAGCAGAAAGACAAAACATGCTGTATCGTCCATGATAGATGAATTGCTCCAACAGTCTTCAGGCAGATGTTCCAGGACAGTATAATATACAATTACTCTGCCTTATCACCTTCCCAGGGACAATAAAGCTTCCTCCTTCTATAGCTCATGTGAGTGAAGGCAAAATTAGTTTTACTTTTACAACACTGACTCACTTATCATGTTGCCTTGATTGTGCTTTTACAGCTAAAGAAAACACATGTTCCACTCTTAAACTAAAAAAACCAACCAAACGAACAAAAAAACACCACCAAAAAACCTCTGCATTCTTCACCTTTTAAATAAAACCAAACTATTCCTTTGAATCTATTTTGCATCATAGTAACACAGTCCTTAAAGAGCTAATTCAGTTTGCGATTCTAGGGAACATAACTAACTTTAGAACAACTGTACCTATTCATAAGCCGAATGTTATATGTACGTATATGAAATTACATTAGTGAATCAAGTCAGAATGCATAGACAATAAAAAATACATAGGTTTGATACAAAAGATGCCTATGTGAATAACATGCCTTTAGTGACTGTTTTAACTAAGCACTCACTCTAAAAATGCCACAGTACTCTCGTAGAACAATTCTTTGAGAAGTCATTAACTCATATACCTCTTTAAAGGCCACAAGAGGTTACTGGATAACTATTGTAAATAATCCAAGTACTTTCCAAAAAAGTAAACAGAAATTAAGTAAATAATAGAAATTTAGGAAGACAACTATATATATTTGTTTCCTTTTTGTTATCAGATTGATGCAGTAGTCTATATGTTTCAGGGCCATTTCCAAGAGTTTACAGAACAGCAGCTTGCTAACATGAGGTGAATAGCAAGAGAAGAATATAGCTCATAATATCCTGAAATCCTTCCTTTCTAGATACTGGATAGTTACAGATAAGGAAGCTGTGCTTTAAAGAAGAGACTTGAGTCTAAATAGTTCTACTTGCACTCCAAGATGCATTGCTTTCAGTACTGCCCCTTCTTCAGCTATATAACAATGACATGATCTCAAAAAACAAAACAAAAATAATGCACCCAGAAGTGCATTTAGGGAGACACTTATTTGAAGGTCAGGTTTAAAAACAAAACCACACTAAAAGAGTCAAGGCTGATTTTAATAGCACTTAAGACTGCATACATATTTGAAAAATTCTACTTATAAGCATTTAATTCTCATGAAAGGTGTTGGATGACTAGTCCATAAATGAGAGACGAGATTTTCTAAGGAGACGATGGGAATTAGGCACTGACATTACACTTCAATGGAACGCAGGCTCTCAGCTTCTAAAACCTTCTTTGAGGTTTTAGCCACTAAACAGTATGATACAGTCCTGGCAACAGTAAGGTTTCACCACAGTAGTACAGGCTTTCCTACACTCTGGTGAAATGTCCTACATTTACAAAGCAAAAAGTAGCTCCAAAAAAGATGGTATGTTCCCCTTGCACAGCACATTGACCTTAGAGGGTGGCATGACGGAATGATGTTACACCATTCACTGCACGGAGAAACAACAGAAAAAATGGTCTTGGCCTTGGAAAAATTACAATCCAAGTATTGAGAAGGACATGATAATCAGAAAACAGGCAAAAGAGTAGTGATAGGTGTGGGAGACAGGGTATCAGTAAAACAGAATAGAAATAAGCTTCTGTTTAGATGCACTGTTGGGCATGGCAGTACTAGAAGGCAACCTAGTCTGTCCTCTATAACCATTCAAATTCCCAATACAATTAGTGGACACAAGAAAGAATTAATATAGGTATTGATATTTGCTTCAATTAGGCGTCTACTTTGTCTAAAGAAAGTGTAGATTGCCAATATGAAACATCAGGAGCTCTGCTCTGGATAATGAAACACTGCTGCCCTTAACTTTCTGGAAATTGAGGCACTATTGTAGGAAGTAAAACTCACGAGTTTTAGGCTGCCTTTATCTCGAGGAAGACTAATTCTGTTCTCCTCCATCCCAGGAAAGTATTACCTGGCATGAAATATCCTGTATCATCCCATTCTTCTTGAAACTCTGTCATTAGACAGCCAGGAATTGCCAGGAACCAAAAGCAGATCTAATCCCTCCTTTCAGAATTGTTCTTCTGTTTTTAGCTATGTTCCAAACAAACCTTTCCTAGAGAATCCAAACAATAGGCTTCCAAACCCCTGTTCTGTGCACTTTCAGCCAAGAATCCTAAACAATAACTAGAATGAAGTTGCAGACAGCACTGCCATTATTAACTAAATGAATCTTGACTCCTCTAATATTCAGGCCTCTAACACATACCCAAGAATACAGGAATAGGGTCCTGTTTGCCTAAGAAGTGGATGAAAAGTCTTGAGGAAAAGATACCCATTTCCCCAGGACAGGGACTTCTGAGCATGCCTCAGTGATTTCATTCAGTTGTGTAAGAACTTGCAAACTCATTAGAGAGGAGAATAAAAAAAACCAAAACAGAAAATCCAAAAGAAGTAGATGCTTTTGCATTTATATCTTTTGGCATGATTTAAGGAGATCAGGATCCTCTCTGCAAATTTTGGGTACTTGATCCCACAATTTACTTGCCTAGTTGAACTTTTTTTACTGTTCAGGATACAAAGTCTTGTGGAAGGTGCTACCAACTTCCCAGCTTTCCATTTCTCTCCTATGAAGCAAGTACTTCATGACTGGCAGAGAATCATCGTTTCACTGAGGACATGGAGGTGATGTGATTAACATCAGTGGGGCCTGGACTTTATCCACTGTCTTTGTTTTTGATTTATAGTATCAACCCCATGAGAGTACACACTATCCAGCCAGTGAGAGCTGACTCCCAACTGAGCTATGGAACAGAGATGTTTAGATGGAGAGAGGCTTAGTTATAATCCTTTCTGTTACAGTACTGCCATGCTACTGGTGAATTGAAACTAAAAATGGGCACTTCAGAGCAGGAAAAGAAAATAAAGATTCTCCTGATGTTATGTTGTAGACTTCTGAGGGAAAAGAGATCCAAACAAAAGAGGAAGCCAAGAGCAGATGTGGGTGGACAAGAACTTAGGTAAAACAAACAAATGCTGCATTTGCCTTTTAGAATACAGTTCTGCAGTCTAGTGCACTAACAGAACTATCCATTACCCAATACTGTATACTTATCCCTCACCTTGCACAACCACCAGGAAACACACAGCCATTCCAAAAAGCTGCACTTGCCGGCCTTGTTTCGGCTAATTCCTGACTTGATGTTACTGCATTGAAACACACTGGATAGGACACAGCTGCTTTGCCCTCACAAGGGCTCAGATTTAGGACCTTCCTCTGTAGTCTGACACAGACTTGAAAAAATCTGGTACAAATTCCTTTATCTTTAAAAAATTTCTTCTACATGAAAGTATTTTTACTACTCTTCAAAATGACTATATTTCAGCATACAAAAATCAATCAGCTAAATACTATATGACTGTGCTATAATTTATTAGTGCTGATCAAAATCTTAAAGACTAGTAATTAAAATTCAAATTAAAATGTGTTGAAAGTCACATTTAGTCACCTAAATGAAGAGGTTGAATTTCAAATAGGTACAGAGCCACTGGACACCATGTGAGATGATAATTCGTGGATGCTCAGTATCACTAATAACATGTAAAAGAACTTGGCATTTTTTCAAACTTTGCTTCTTTTTCTCAAGTAAACACATCTGTCTAGACCTATGAATATGTCAGTTCATCAGTGAATGACTTATAGAAAACAGAAAAAGTGCCAAAGGAAGCATTTGTGGAATAATATCTCCATAGTGGGAAGCTTCTTCTTATTCACTGACTGAGAAATGTCAGTGGTCTCAATCTCTTGGGTAAAAATCTCTTCCAAATAATCTCTTTGATGAAGATTAATACAGATATTTGGGGGTGTTCTCTTTATCCTTAAAAAATGCCTTTAAATTTTACCTTTAAAAAGGACCTATCCTGACAACTTGCAACAAACTGTTGATTTGGGACTCAAAACATTGATACATCAGCATTGTACCAACTGAAGTATGAAATCATCCTATGGGTTCCTGCCCTGTTCACTAAATCTCTCAATACAGTAACAGCAGCTCCCAAACAATGTCCCTTCAAGATAATCCCTTTCAAGAAAACATGGCTGTGCTGGGTGGTGAGGCTGGATTTTAAGAGAGAAGAACGCATGACAGCTGAATTTTGACTGCCTGTTCCTCACTGTTGCTCCTTTCTTTGTCCACCTCTTTCAGGAAACGTGAACTTAAATTATCTCAGCAATTACTACAGGCTGTCAGTTTTCACTGAAACTGGCCAGCAGTTTAAAAAGTTATTAAAGAAAGGGACAAAAGATGAGTGGATGGGCTGGCACAGCTCTTTGCATAAGTTAGGGACATCAGCCTAAAAAACAATTGATGTCAACTTATTTATAAAAACTGCCTTTTTGAATTACAGATAAATCTTTTTTTCCTGAAACAAAAACAAATTACTAATGGCTTTTTATATGTAAAAATATCTATAGCAGATATCTCAAAAATTTGCTAATGGAAATGGCTCTCTGTATTTTACCAAGAGCTTGTTAACAAAAAGATGTAGGAAATACCACATTTTTCTAATGAAACATCATCAAAACTTAAGAACTGATTTTAATAATCACAATACCTTCTAAAACTTCAAAATTATTTGAAGTATTGTTTGCCCTGTATATTGTACATGCAAAATTTCAACAGAAATGTTTTGAGGAAGCTCATTATAAGATGGCATTCCATGTGGGATTTCTAGCAGAACAAATTATGTCCTAGACTGCAGTTGTTAGAGAGAATCCATAATCATCTTGAACAAAGATTGAAGGAGCATGCATGGAAGTTACAAATATAAAACAATAAATACCATATTTTAAGGAGTACTAGTAATATCACAGTGAACCCAGAGGATGATGTTCAGGCAGTTTATGACATCGCTAGAACCACTTGATGTATTTAGAGGATTATAACACAAAAAACTTCACAGTACTATGAACTGCAGAGTATCTAGTTTTGTGTGTTTTAAATGACAACATTACTAAAAATATAAAATGATAGCAATGCTAAAGAACATCAAAAGAATAATTATTAAAAAGTACATATATATGTATATGGACCTACATTCTAGGAACCACAGTAAAATGGGCAGTTTGCCTAAGTGGAAGGAAAGCCAAACTAGGACTAGACTAGAGGTCAGCTAGCCTGAGGTCAGAGCAACCTGTAGCTGTGCTACCAGCCCTGGGAGCACCAGGGAGATCTGGGCTGGCTTTGAGAGTCAAAAGTCACTTTGCAACCTCCTCTTTACTTTAGGAAGGATAACCAATTTGTTGTCAGGCTATGAAAAGAAGCACCTATTCATTATCCCTCCCGTTCCCACTACCTTCCTATTTCAGTGCATTTACAGAAGGAGGTGGGTAAACATCAAGGAATGTGTCCACTCCAGTCCTCTGACCCATGGGAGTGGGAAAAAGGAGAATAGTGTTGCATCAGCTTGTTTCTCATGGCACACTATATCTCAGCATTCTAACTTGTGAGGGGAAGATGAGGAGTGCTGTACAGACCTCATCCTTTCTCTGAAGACATAAAATGAGAAGAAATTGCTTTGACCCAAGGCATCCAAGAATGCAGAAGAACCTTTTCCATATATATATTTCTCCCCTTAATTATTTTTCCATTATTAAAAGAACACATTTTAAAAGACATTAAAAGACAAAATTCAGGTACATACGGTATGCAACAGGTTAAAGACAAAAGCCAAACAAACAACCCAAATATAAAAGACAAATTTAATGAAAACTACTGAACACCACTTTTAACTTTTTTAATAGCCAGAAAGGAAACTAGAAACTAAAATGCTAACTGACCACCACAGGGCACGTGCAAGTATCTGAGATTTTTTTAAAATGGTGTTAAAAAAAAAAAAAAGGGAGAAGAAATTGTAACACCAGAGCAGCACTCTGTTGCTTGTAATAATAAAACTGAGGGCTTTATATGCTGGCTTATATAAAGCAAGTCCCTAAGAAGTCTCAGCTGTATTTTCAGACCAATCTATAGCTGTTATTCAGACCTAAACAGGCCTAGCAAAACCACAAAGATCATCCCAATCATAGATAAAAGAGCTGTAACAAGCAACTTAATAAGTTACTTGGACAACAGGCTCCTCTCCAGATTGTCTCATGACTTATGAGAATAAAGCACAGTACCATAACAGCAGAGACTGCAAAATGGTTTCAGGGAAGGTGAGCTGTTGTATACCGAATGGCCTGTCTTCCCTATGCCATATTTTCCTATGGAGAAGGCATCACCTCCCAGCAGCTCAGGAAAAAGCAACATGCAAACCTTGAGACAAGCTCTCCTTGTTACTGGCCAACATTAAGCAGCAGCTTTGAACCCATGGGTTATGAAGCAACATCTTGGGAACTCTGAACTCCCAAATCTCTGATACATCTGTCTGCAAAGCAAAGAGCTGACGTTCTCAGAGATGAGCTTTCAGCCCACATGGGTTCCCCATCACAGTGGGGAGATGGTGGCCAGGAGCACCAGCCTTCCAAATCCCAGGGGCTGATTCTGCTCTAGAGCCTCAGTCTCACCATATTGTATTGTGGCCCCTGGAAAACACCCTCCAGCAACACTGTGGAGGTGCAGGCCTGGTGCATCAAACCCACACTTCCACTACACAAGTAGGGAACCTTGTGGTGATAGCAGAGGCTTTAGCATCTGTGTTTCCAAAGTGCCCCGACATACTGTGCCAGAAGAATTTGGGCAGAAGCTGGTACAGAGACAAGGACAACTCTGCTGGAATGTGCAAGCAATTTTATTTAGCTTCAGTAAATCAGGAGTTTCTAACAAATATTTATTTGGAAAACTGCTCACAATTTCTAATGCATTCAAAGTATCTAAGTAACAAGTTTTTCTCAAACACAAAAGCTCTTTCTTTTCTCTTCTTTCTTCCTTCTTTCACTCTTATTCAGCAATTCTTTTCTCTCTCTCATTTTCATCAACCTTTAAACGGAAAAAACCTTTCCCTTTCTCTCCCTCACAGTAGACTACACTGCTTTCTGGAACCACTCCAAAACAGAATTTTCTTTCTGTCCCTTCCCCAGACTTTAATCTGTTTTATATGTCACATATGAAGGAGGAAGAGGGAAGGTTGTCACAAAGAGAGCATTAATATAGAAACTTTTTTTATATGGTAGTAGCCGTATAGCCTGGAGAATAAACCCCATACAACACAACAGGCTTGTGTCTATCAATTTCATTTTGGAGGTCTGTAACACCACCAAAATATTTTCAGATTGCTAACTAGCCGCCATGTACTTAGCTGGTAGTTAGCAATAATAATAATAATTCCTTGCAGATTTTACCACCCCCAAAGATAGCTTTGGCCCTTTTATAATGACTGTATTGGGGATTAAGGAATGGTAAAGGAAATAAACAAATCTATTTATTTATTCTCTGCTAACAGGCAAGAGCAAAGAAAACATATATAATTTATTTAGCCTTTTTTAAAACATGTTTTACCTAAAAGGATCACTATGATGCCAATGACTATTTTTAGAACAAACTATTCTAACAAATGAAAGTTTATTTTTAGATATAAACCAAGATCTTCACTGTCCTTTTGTTGTAGAAGCACTGTAAGAACAGGAAATTACAAGTCTTTTTTGCTACTTCAAGCTGTATTAAGACCATAGCCTTGCCATTCATCTTGAGGTTAGTACTAAGACTTTATTTAATATCAAAATACAACTTACTAAAGATTGTTTTAGTTTGAAATATATGCTCGTGTTCCAGACTGATAAACATTAATTAACTATATATTAGAAATAAATAAAATGTATTTATGATAAGATATTTACGCTTCTTAAGAAAGAGGAATAGATAAGACAGCGATGATTACATATGATAGGAAAAAAGAAGTGTGAGGACAGTGAGAAGATAAAATGTGATAAAAAGAAGACATTAGTTACATTAATCTGTCCACTGCATGAATTGGCCTTATCCATATTTCCTAGACACCAAATACTTCAGGTTCTGGGTTAAGTGTGTTGCACACCGATTAAAAAAAAAAGAGCATCAGTACAGCAGGGAAGAGGTTGCGTAAGAAGAATAGTTTAGGGACTAAGCACAAATTGAACAGCAAGGGGAAGACAGTACTGAAAGAAATCAGCTTGATAATGTTTTTGCAGAACTTAACCCAAAGAGTGAACAAACTTGCAGAGCATTGAGATACAATCATGACAGGCCATAACAGAGAGATGGTGTCAGAAGCTGAAACTAGGTAGTAATTTTTACATTGATATCAAAACGGTTGCATGTCCCAGATGCATTAAACTCAGCAGTCACCCCTGAGATTTAGCAGAGCACTGAGGCTTAAATAGATCACTTAAACGTTGTTCTTCAAAGGACTCAATCCAAAATGAGCCTAGAATAGTATTATCAATGCTTGCAATTGCATCACCCGTTTAAAGGTACTTGGGCAGATCCTTAAAGTCCCAAATCTGATGGTTCAGTGTTACCATGAGAATCACAGATCCATTGCACTAAAAAGGCAATTTTTAATTCCCCTTATTTATAGTGGATTGGGGAAAACCCCCAATCATCAGGAATAAATTAATAAATAAATAGAAAGAAAAAAAAATCAACAAAAGAAGCTTGAGTAATCAGTGCTCATGGAATTATTCATGGATTTCCTTAACTTAAGGAGTAAGTATTATTCATTAAAATTAATAGAAGTCCATACTACCCTTCTACCAAGTAGAGTGCATTTACTTTGCTATCAATTACAAATATGGAATGCAAAGGACATCACAAAATGATTCTGGTATTGCATACTGTGCCAAAGCCTCTTAACATGGCAACTACACTGTGGACCATTCTACATATGCCAATGCATATGTGTGTGCACATACATATATGCCTTTATTAGAGAAACAATTGTTTCCTAGTAAGCATACATTCTCTTAAGCAGTCTATGCAGTGACACTGGACAGGGACAGCTCTGAGAGAGGGAGTTTGAGCTCTTTTATACACTGCCACCAACACCCTTCGCAAAACTGCAGAGACAGGATTTCTCAGTCAGCGCAGACAGTACACACATCTCCAAGCAAGGGTCATATCATTAATTGTGAGCTCTCTGGTTCTGTGAGTTTGAATTACATCTGGTCAAGTTGGTTTACCTGATAGCTGCTCTGTATTGTGTACTATTACAACACTGCATATTTTCATCCTGAGTTTACCATATAAACTATTTGCTATAACTGAGGTGATGATAAAATGTTTTATTACGCCACAGAAACATCATAAAGAGAATAACTCTAACCCTTGTTTTGTATGCCATGTATTCACTAGAATAAATAAAGTGTTTTTGCAATTATATCTAAATTTTATTACAAATTATTTTTTATGTACTTAAATGCTACAGCGTATTTTATTCCAGATTAACAGAAATATTTCCAAATATTTTATCTGAATGTTTATTAAAAACTAAGGAGTGAATAATATTCTGAGGAGTTTGCATTTGGGAACTATGACCATGCAGTGACAGAATGTCTTTCTAAACTTCTATCTTCATTTGTTTATAAGTCTGCTAGCACAAGGCACTGGATATCCTCAACTCATGCTGCTAAACACAACAGAAGCTGAAGTGCTTCCTGAGGGCCCAGTTTGTTCTATTACATACATGCATTATTTTCCTTAGCAACTTTGTATTCATACAAAGTATATGCACTTTTTATTTTAACCATTCTGCCTTTGTGATATATATAAAAAAGTGATTTTCCACAGTGCAGTGGTGGTTGCCACCTGGAATCCTCATCAGCCTACACAGTTTTATAACCTAGTTATTCCTTATATATGCATGTTAAATTTCACTGGTTACAAAGAGCATATTAATGCTAATATTGTAATGGTAAATTTTTTCATCATTTTATGTAGAATTTGCCTTAACAGCCTTTCAGTTTTGCTATGAATTAGTACATATGGTAGTACATGAAGTTCATACCTCGTCTGTAAAGTAGTCCCTAGTTATCCTTGATATAACTAGGGAATAGTGCCCAGCTGATGCAATCATATCTATATGTTATTGAATTCACCAAAATAAACAGAGAGAAAACACTTACTTTGCACATTCTTATGACTTAGGTGCAAATCCGGGAGTGTATTATAAACTGGTCTTTACAACCTATGAACAGATACTATAAGTCAGAGGGAAATAGGAACTCCCTAGGGATGCTGTCCAAAAAAAGAATAGTAGCCCCTGTGGAGTCACTCCCCCTAAGTCATGCTGCTGCTGCTGCTGAAAATATGCAATGAATCCTTCTGCAGTTGGAATTTCAGATGTCATATTCCCTTACAGAATGTTGTCTAATTATTTTATTATGCATAATAAATGTAAAATATTTATTTTAGCTTACATAATTATATTAAAAATGTATGCTATTTATTCACAGTCTTGTAAGACATCCTTCACAAGTCATATACCTTATAGAAAGGAATGAATGCTGTTTTGCTGGCCTGGTTGTCTGTTTTCTATACCTTCTTATCTATGTCTGAGCAACTACCCTGGATATTGCCCTCCATTCCTTTGCTTCCCCTCACCGTCATGGGTCTTCTGTGCAAAACAGACCGTACAGTGCAATCCTAGAGAAATTAAAGTCATTTTGTTTAATTACAGCAGAGGGATGGCACAAAGCACATTAACATTATACCTGTCCCACACTCTCATGGTCAAAGTTGTAGCAATACTCCCTCTGCATCACAAAACTATGCCAGTGCTCCTCCAGAGGCCTGTATTTCAACAAACTTGACTATGTGAGTAAAGCAGGGTTCTGACTTTCGCATGCCCCCACCATGTAATTCAGATCCATTTTACAATGAAAACATCCCCCTCACACACACCATGAACATAAATTGCCTGAGAAGCTGTGATAGTTACACAGAAAGTCAGGACGAGAGTTAAATTTGAAGCTTTACATATGACTAAAATGAGACTTCCCATTCATAATTTAGACCCAGGCACAAAACCAGTCAAGTCTTTGAAAATGCTGTATATCTGCATCTCTCATTGACATCATCAAACTTAGGGGAGTTTTGCACTTCTGCAATCAGGTCAAATTCAGCTACCTAAATATGTTGCAGGTTTAGAAAGTTTGGCCACAGACTATTCAACCAACAGATTTAGAAATCTGTTTACAGGTGCCGCTCATTTTTGGGAGGTTATACAGCTCCTCATTACTTACTGTGTCCACTGTCAAATGTAAACAGTATTGTCAGTATAACTGTAGGATCGTGTCATCTGAAAAGTTCAGACACATAACACATTTTTTTTTTTTAAATTACTAAGAATTATAAAATAAGCATTGCATATGTAATGGTGGTGCAGGGTCCTGTGAGACCAATTGTGTATTATAAAATTAAGTTGAACATTAATTAAGAGTGAATGAATATTTTTGTATGACAAAGCACACTGACTTAAGAATGGAGAGACATGCTGTGTGATTTGAAAAAGTAAACGCAAAGGAAAATTGTGCATATTTTTAATTAAATAGGGAAAACCTAGGTTGAAAACACAAAGGTGAAAAAAATATAACCGAAACATTTAAGGAGTAAATTTTTGTATTTATGAATACATATATTATATTTTTGTTCCTTCAAAAGAAATTAGATTTTATAACCTAGACTGAAAATATAATTTTAAATTATACTTTTTACTTGAAGTCGCATACTACTGTATAGAACCGCAGATGTTCATTTCTTTGTTATCAATATAAAAAAAAAATTAGACAAAAATAAGTATCAAGTGGTCACAGTACAAACTCTAGAGATGAAAGGTAACATTTTTTCAAGAATATTGAACTATAGCCATAAGCATAGATTATAAAAGCAACTTGGTAAAATAAAGTGAGCAAAATCTCTCATTTTTTGGGGGAATATGCATACTATAGAGAATATATAATTTGTGAGCTAAAAATGCTAGGTTAATTTATTAATCACTTCAGAAAACCACAGCCCTTCTCTTCTAGTAAAGAAGAGAATTTCTCATTACATGTGTTATATAGGGAATAAATTCCATTTTCTGTTCCATGCAGCCATAATCACTTTTCCCCACAGTATCTTACAGCCTATTTGCCTTCAGTTTATAAAGTTTATAACAGTTCCTAAATTTAGATTAGTTTCTTCTAATAGCCCTTTTTCTGTACTTCTAGCCAGGGTTAGCTAGCCTTTCACTCACTAAACTGGTAAGAGTTTTTGCAGGATGATTATTCACAATTTCAGGCTGACGAAATGAAAAGCTTGAAATCAAGAATCTCCAAGAACAGTCTGAGCACCGATGAGCTTGACAGGAATAATTAAAATACTCTGTATTTAGACATTGTTTTAATTCAAGTGTCTCAAACTACAGAATAGAGACATAACTTCATCTATCAGTGAAAGGTGGCTTTATGGTAGCACTAACAATACTCTCCTCCATATCCCAACACAAAAAGAGGAATACTCACCTCGCTGAAACGGTAAGAGTCTGCAGTTGCCAAGCAACACTAAACAGCAACATCTGAAATAGTCTGGATGAACTTACAGTGCAAGGTCTGAGCTGAAAGCACCACAAGACCTCAATCACTAGACATGGGGATGAATTTTATCACTAGGTCAGCAGATTTTAAAATCTTCATTTAATATTTTTTTGTAAGTGACATTTGCAAGACTACATAGTATCTGCTGAACTGGTGCAAACAATATTATTTACAGCATTGCTAATTCCTTTCCACTGAAACAGATAGTACTGGGTAAGTTGACCAGGAGGCAACATATGATTCCCTTAAAATTGTATTCTAAAACAAAGAGACATTTGGATAGAGAGAAAAATACGTATACTTGTATACAGCCAACAAGGCTGGCTAATATCCCAGGACTGTGGAAACTGGCAGGCACAAGCAGGACTGCTGAGCTAATAAATACAGCAACTCTTCTATGGGTTACTCTGCAGCTAGACAGAGTGCCTCACTGCCTCTATGAGCTTGCAGCAGCACAGCTCTGATTCCTGCATCCCTGCCAGATGTTTTTCAGCTGAGCTCAGAACAAATTTCCTGCATAATCAAAGCTTCATTAGCTGGTATCTGTAGAGATCAACCTCTGAAGATTAGGTCAAAATTGGCCTGAGAAGGATGGAAACTAACATCCTATTGCCATGAAATATTTATTTTTCAATAATAAAGAGGCAGAGCATACTCAGATATTTCTTGTTAATCCTGACAAATTAAATTATGTTTGCATCTTCTCTAATAACCTCCAGTATAAAAAATACTACTAAAAAACTTGTTATTTCTTGGAATTTATATCTCATACAGAAAACTGTCCACTCAAAGTAAAACGATCTCCTGTCTTTCATTCAATAGAGCATTTAGTTATTTTGTCATACTGAGTGAGGGAATTGCATGTGCATAACAAACCTCAAACTGATTCACATCTACAGTGCTCTCAGTCTCTAGGGTCTTCAAGCCAAGGAGCTCAAACCCACTGTAACCCACTTCTCATTACCTAGTCCTGTAATAAGACTATTCCTGCCAATTGGGATGGTTCATTAAAGTGGATGACTGCAAGATTAAGTCTCCTCAAACACACAGCATTTAAAGATAGCGCTTCTTTTACCTTCATTGCAGCACATCATGTCCCACTATTGCTTATTTGCTCTCACTTCACTCAACACAGACCTTTTAACACAACTGCTTTGACCACAGAAAATCACCTTTCATTTTTAGATGACTTACTGAAGCTGACAGAAACATTCCATTTATTAAAAAACAACAACAACAAAAAAAAAGAAAGCAGGCAGTCCCTTAAGGTAGCAGCACAGAATAAAGCCCCGTCCCTTAAAGGTTATCAAATTCAGTTCTCTGCAATTCTAGAGAGTGATTTAATGGGTGTTCAATACAGAAAAGTTCACAGAACATTTGCCACACATGCACAAAACAATGCAACAAAAAGTTTTGCACAGAAATTGCATGATCACCGCAGAAGCTTTCTGTACAAGACTTTTCTGTAAAGCATGAAAATAAATAGCATGAAATACTAGGCTTTGCTATATAGTCTTGTTTTAGGAAACTACGTTAAAACTGACAGTAAAGGAATTATTATTATTATATTATATTATATATATTATATTATATATATTATATATATTATTATTATAAAGGAATTATTATTATTAAATGACAATTGCGTGTTCAGCATGAAAAGAAAATAAAAAATGCTATAGTGGTATAATCAAATATTTAACTTTCTCTGCTTGCGTGCATCTAATCATGCATACATCTAATGCATACATCTAAATGCATACATCTAATCATGCGTCATTTATTAAATATAATGCGAAATTTTAAAAAACTTTTTGAACATCCACTGTTGCAAATTGCCCATAAAAAACTTCAGTGGATTCCTTTATAGTACACATAGACTAGCTACCTCACTGCCAGGTATTAAGAGTATTCAAGATTGTAGAAGAAGCATTTAAGAGTAAAGACTCACCCAAGAAGCAATATGAGATCATTTAATAAGTAGTCTATAATGAACCAAAGACACAGGGGGCAAACAACAGAATCATGTAATTTTTGAGAATTTAATCTACTGCCCTAACAGGATGGGTTTTAGCGGCGGAACATGGGAGGCTTTGCCATGGGACCAACCCCAGGGCCAACTCTCATCCAAATACCCTGGGCTGGCAAGGAGAAGGAAAACTGGAGCAAGACTGCAGAACTGTAACTAGCTCCAGTTGCTTCCTGTTCTAATAAGTGTCTTGTGAGCATTTAGGCCTTTTAGAGAACTTTTCCTTTCTTGGTGAACTGCTTTCAACTCAACCGAGAAAAATTCCAGAACCGCAATTGATTTGAAAGGGCGATGCAGATAAGTGGCCTCACCATGGAGAATTTTAACAGACACTAGAGCAGCTGTGAAACAAACACTCAACATTAGCACTGTAGTGTTACCACTAAAAGGTTTCCCATCATTTGTTTTTCTTTATAAAGTAATACCTAAATACTGAAGACTAAGTTTTTAAATGCAGCTCCTAATTTAATATGCAATTACTGCTGCCCTGATGGTGTTTTAATGGCAATATATTTTTATTGGTGACTTCAAATGAACCTCATCTGATCACCTTAACCCTTCTCTCATCATGTTTTAGTTAATGACTCATTACCTGTAGTCACACCAGGGACATCTGTAAGGCTTTTCTCCAGTATGGACACGCTTATGTCGTGTCAGATGCGATTGCGTTGTGGAAGCGAAGTTACACTCATCACATTTAAATGGTTTCTCTCCTAGAAGTTGACAAGAGAATCATTATCAGTTTTCATCAATAGAAAAGGAAGACAAGTTCAAATTTCTGGCATATCCCTTGAGATAGCTTTTATTCTGTATATATACAGCAAACACAAATACAAAATAAATTTCCAAATAAAATGTACTAATTGAAAAATATGACATATACTCATCAGTATCCAGCTCACTTCCCATGTGGTGTTACACAGCAGAAAAAAGGAGGAGAAAGAACTGCACTGAAATAGAGTAACCATGTTACTGGTCTTATTTCATGAAAATATAACCAAGCATTCTTCTCACCCTGCACCTTCTGTTAAAGTTGGGTCAAGAACAGCCCTGAAAACAACACTGTTGAACACAGAAGGTGAAAAAATCAGACTAATGCTTGTATTCAGAACTTGCTCAGAAAGGAACATCTCCAGGTAGAAAGCATCTTTGTCTCCAGTCATGGATTTTAAATCTTATCCTTTAAATAACATAAATAAACCAGGACTGTGAATATGAACCAGAACTCAGTGCTCCATTCCCCTCTCTTGCCTGCTAGTCTTCTGCCTTTGTGAATCTTTTCTGAACAGTAGGCCAATTTTCAGCAAAAGGACTTGAAAGGTTAATGAAAAAAAAACAAACAAAAAACCAACAACCAAACCTAGACTAGGACAATAATATTTTTAGAAGACTAAAATTCAATCTCTGCTGACTGTGCAACTAAACTGAAAATTTCTATGAGATTGCTAATTGAAGAAAACTGAAAATCTCTAGTGTCTAATTTACTATGTGAAAAGAGTACTCTTCCTTCCAGTGGAAGGGTCTACCCCTTAGAAGGTACCAAAATAAAATCTCATAACAGATACACACACTGTGATGCCTAGCTATGAACCTGCATTCCATTTTTCTAACTGGTTGTCCCAGAAATATTCTGGCACATGTAGTTACCATATAGGGAGGAAACAGGTTTCTTTTTGTATGCAAAAGACTAAAGGCAGCTCGTAACTTAGGTGATCTTCTCTGAATTGTGCAAGCCTTCAGAAGTATTTATCCTAGAGACTTCATAAGGATTAAGAAGTCTGGACAAAACACCTTGTAGAATATTCAGCGTTCTGCAACTGGCAGTATCAAAATTGAACCCTAAGCCTATTAGCAGGTACAATGTGAAGTTTTTCAGACTGCCAGAAGATATATCACCAGCACAAGACTATCAGTAAAAGTGGCCTTCTGTAATCAGTAATTAAAGGCCACTCCCAAATGGCCATGCCTCCAAGCCAAATTTTTCAAGTCTGTTTATAGCATGAGACACTCAAGACTTCAAAACAAACTTTGCCAGAATATTTGCCAGAGGAGAGAGAGAAATCTGCATTTTTCATTCTTGGAGATTGTTCGGGTTTTCCCTCCCAAGGGAAAAAGATATGCAAGGTCCTCAAGGCCTGAAAAGCCCATTCTGCTGGACAAAAGGACAACAGAGCAGCTTCTGAAAGCTCCATAAAGAGTTGGAATAATTGCTTTTAGCAGTTGCTGGAGAGAATACCAGCCACTGTTTTTCAGTTATTGTTTCATGGGACAAGGAAAGGTGAAGGGGCAGGGCATAAAGCTGAAGCCTCTACGCTGGACAAATTGAGACTGCTAGAAAGTATGTCTTTCCTGCCCCAAATGGGGTTTTCTTGTCAGACTCTGACACTCTGCTCTGGAGAAGCTGATTCTCCCAGCAGCTTGAATGGTACTAGCTACTTCTTCAATTAAACTCTCTGGGAGGCCACAGACTCCCTAGCAACATAACTTGTTCTTGAACTGAAGATTTCTTGTTCTGATTTATTTCATCATCTAGTATTAAAGAAGATAGCAACATTTTCAAGCCTAAATAGAAAAGCCACAGGTATTTTAGATAACATACATATTTATTTTAACTGCTTTTATTTAAAATGCATTAGAACCTTGCCAACTTGCCCCCCTGGCAGATCTGAACTGAAAGTAGATTTTTAGTTTGCCATTCAAGGGAGAATGGATCAAGTAAAGGTTTATTGCTGTGCCACAGCAGGGCCAGTGGGGCTGTGAGCCAAGCAAGTGCCCATTGAAGCCAGGAGGTCTTGCAAATTCCATCGAGACCATAAGAAAAATTATAATCCTTGCCCACTACTCCAGGAAGTTTCTCCTTAGGAAAGCTTTGAGGCTAACTGCTCCTTTCAAGTGGACTATGTGTAAATCTCACCTGACAGAAAATACATCACAGCAGCACCACAAAACAAAAGCCAACCAAACCAGGAGGAAAAAAGACAGTCTAACATAGCCTGTAAGTCTTAGTAGTTGCACATGGGAAACAGTATCTTTATGGAAAATTAACCAGGTTGATAAGTACAGTTGAAAAAATCTAAGAGACAACTAGGTATTTCTTTGGGTTGGGGGATGTTGAAGACTATATTATCTGTAGCAGGAGTACTTTTATTTATTTGTTTATTTATTAAAGTTTTCCTCAGACCTACTCATTCAAGTATTTTTTGTCTTCCCTATCTTTGGGCCAGAATGCTTCTTATAAGCTTTTGTGCCCCACTTTTCCTTCCACTCTTCATGCCTTCAGACATTTCACGCAATAAAAATATTTTTTTTAATATGGGCTGCCACTAAAAATTCCAGGACTCTTCTTTACCTCCAAACAAGTTTCTAATTCATACAAAATTAAAATAACACAAAAAAATTCAATATTGACAATATTTTTTAAACAATAAAAACCATATGTAAAAACTATAAAATAGTATCCAAAAATGTACAAGGACAAAACTTACTTATTTAAAGATCAATAAAGGTAAAAAAACCCAAACCACCCTACCCTCCCATTACTATTACAGAAGACTTGTCTGTGCCTCACCATGAAAAAAACCCGATAGGTGCCCCAAAACGACCCAGTGGTCAAGAAGTTGGGGGGGGGGGAGGGAACATAAGGATATACATTCCAAGATCAAGGACCCACTTTCTGGGCCTTTATTTTGTTTTTAAGTACTTTCAAAAAGCTCCATTTCCTGACCACGGGATCACAGAAGAAATGGGTTTGCATTTTTGACAATACTGCAACCAACTTCTGAAATGTGTCAGTTGTTTAAGTCACCTAACATGAAAAATCTGAGCTCCAACAATCAAAGTTTGTGAAAGCAAATGATAAAAGGGTCAGTTCATGGTGCGCACCAGACTATAAAAGCATTTATTAAAGCTGCTGCTAACCAGTAAGCCTCATCAGCTCTACCCGTTCTGTTCTTCTTAAACCATGACCGAAGTTTTCTTTTTCTCTTGCCACTAGACAATTTCTTTGAGGTAGGGAGAAAGTTTTTAAAAAAACAGGTTTTTGGCATCTTTTCTGGTCAAAGGTTTGCTATAATCAAGTTCCACATTCTGCTGCAAATGTTGGCATAAATGGAAAAGAAAAGCAACAGAGATGCTCTTCAAATTTCACCTCTTCCCTTGCTGAAAAGAGCAATAAGTCTCCTTATTGTGCTACATTTTCTGTGGTATTCAACATTATAATTTTTTTAAGCTGTGGTGGGGAAGTTGAAGAGAAGAGGCTACATTTTACATTAAATTCAATGCCGAGTAATATAACTACACATTAAAGTAAAAGAGCAGTTCACATGAGAAATAGAAACACAAAGTGAGTCACTCATCTGGATAAAAACACATATACTATTAAATTTTCTTTCTTTATTACATTGACCTATAAATGTCTTCAGAAGCACAAGATTGAAATGAGTGAGCAGAAGTAATCATACAAACAGTGATCTGTACGATATAAGCTACCATCTTCAAAAATTCATGAAAATATTTGAACAAAGACACGATCTTCTTAAGCAGCTCCATAAGTTCATGGTGACTGCCACACAAGTGCTGTACTTAGTGTACAGTAGGTGTACTTACCTGCTAACACTCTACTGCTGTAATGTAATTCTATCATGACCAGGAAGATCCCACCACAACCAACACATGAGAAGCAAATGTAGACTGTCATTGTGTAGAAGATGAGGATGGGGTTTTTGCAATTTGCAGGAGTACTAAGCAACATTAAAAAAGGGATTTCATGCAAGAGAACATAGGCTGTTACTGATCAGCACTCTTGGACTGAGCCAGCTACTACAGCACAAAATGGAAGCAATATGTTGAGGAATGGAAAACTAGAGTGATACCAAAAGACAAACAAAGGAGGAGAACAGACAAATAAGAACACCAAGAAAAGATATTTTAAAATTATTAAGTGTTTCCATGTTTGCACTTCAAGCCACAAATAATTACGCTTGCTTGTTTTTTCTCTCTTATATAATTTCCTAGTTGATCATGATTAAGGCAAAATATTAAAATTATGTGATATTATATGCTTCTTTCGCGTATGTGTGTGTGTATTTTTGGTGAATGATTTAGAGGGTAGTTACTTTTTTTATTACAAAATTCAGATAATCACTTAGATTCTTTGTGGAATGCAACTAATTCTAAATTCAGTGAATGCTAAAATTTGCAATGTTATTTATTTATCTTCCTATCTTCAGGCAGATTTTCTTACTGGAACAAAATACGACTCAAAAGCACTTGCTTTGGGATGACTCAAAAGATGAAATTTTT
Organism: Pipra filicauda; assembly: GCF_003945595.2. Classification (NCBI taxonomy): domain Eukaryota; kingdom Metazoa; phylum Chordata; class Aves; order Passeriformes; family Pipridae; genus Pipra; species Pipra filicauda. Next base: position 5,211,696 of record NW_024104643.1, on the reverse strand, counting down.
TATTCCCAGTCTTGTTGACACACCATAACTATGGCATATACATTCTTGCAGCACCACAAGCTGTCCCTTATTTACCACATAGCACTGGCTGATACTGCAAGCGGTCCAAGCTTCTTCAGACAGTTTATCACAGCCTAGGCAGCCACAAGTGTCTATGGTAAAGCATTCGACAGAGATGTAAGTATTCTTTACAGTGTGATAAAATTCCGGTCAAACTCTGGACCACTCCAGGTTGCCATTGTTTCAATTCACAAAACAGAAAATCAGGTCATGGATATTTACATAGTCAGTAAAAGACTTGCAGAATTCTAAAGACAGATTCTTTCAGAATAGGACTGTAAGAAGGTGCATTAAGATAATAAAATAATGACAGAACATTTTCCCAGGACAAAATCAGTCAAGGACTTTGCTTATTCTATGTTCAAAGTGTGCATTTCTCACAGGACCACATTAGTCACTAAGGACATAACGTACTTAACACTGAATAAAAATGTCAACATCAGAAATCTTGACGGGTCAAATTATTTGTTCCTACTTTACAGTTGAGAAAGCCTCTATCAAGGAAATCTGCATCATGTTTGCAAATACATAAGTACAAACATTTTTCAAGTCTTAAAACTAATGGCTTTTTCTTTCAGTTTAACATTCCTGCACTTCTTTTCATTTAAAAAGCAAAAACATCTCTTCAATGAGTAACATCCTATTTACCAAACTAGTCCCTACAGTTTGCTCCAAGAGTGACCAAGGGCCCTATTCTGTCATTTTTTTCACACCAAGTTATACTTCTTGCTCCCTTTAATATTTCCAAAGAAAATGCATCTTTCACTAGATAAAGGTATTTCTCCAGGTAGATACAAATAATCTCATCTAAAAAGAGAAGAACAGAGTAAGAAATACCAGAATCAGGAGTATCAAAAGTCTAAGTGGTTGATCCTACAGGCAGTCCTCTCTCGTGTCAAATATCTAACAGCAGCTGAACATTTCTCTGGGGTGTCAGGACATCTCAGGCCTTGAGGCTGGGATGAGAGTAGGCTTGTTAAGTTGGTTAAGACTCCCTAACTACATGTGAGGATTTGCTCATTTGCCCTTGAATGAAGGGTCTCTGACAAGTGATAGAAGTAATCTTGGATTGGAAGATGTTCTATGTCAGCCCCCTAGACAGCTTGTACTACAGTAGGGAATTATTTAAGCCATTTAGACTATTTTTGATACCTATCCCTTTCAAACCTGATTGTAATTTGCTTTGGCATTCTGCTTGGGGAAAATTGTGCCAACTGGAGACAGAAGAAAAAAAAAGGTACAAAGAGGAGTGCATGCAGCTAATGACTGAGATAGAGTTGAGCACTGGATGAAAATACAAGGGAACCCATGTAAGTGCAACAGTGCAGGCAAAGGTGGATTGTGTCATTCTCCTTGAAACAAATAGAAGCTACAGATAATTTTTCTGCTAAAGAATCTTCTCTGATTGTTTGTGCCACAGAGGCAGATAAATGCCAAAAAGATAGATCCCTCTGCCTCTGAGATACTGTCCTGTATAGTATAAAGTTAATAGCAAAGTAATAACGAGTCTCCAGTCCTGACATAAAATATAAAGTTATGCTTGCTAGATGCAAGCTTCATGATCTATAACCTGTAAATCCCTGTGATCATAGCACAAGAAGTCTCTACCACACTGGCAAAAGAAGGGCAAAATGCCTTCAAAAACCTAGACAGCTTTTCACCAGGAAAACACCATATTTTCAGCCTAATTTTGTACAGAAATCAGGAAAATATTTTTTCTATTGCTTGTGGCCTAATGATACAAAAAATATAAATATATATTTGATTACAGGGACTTACATTTAGGAGAAACCAGATCTGCACTCACATAATAGGTAAAGACAAGAAGGGCACGTACAAGAATTTGCAGTTCTTCTACTTCCCCATTCTGAAATGATTGTTTACTATTTGTGTGGCTGCATGAACTGTGAGTCCTAGACATATGCAAGACCCCAATGTGTCACATGGTAGGCCAATAAAACCAATGGGTAGTTCCTATCCTACTGAGAACAATGATTTATTTCTCCTAAAGAAAAACATTCTTAGCCCACATTTGGCCAACTTGTGCTAATACATGAAAATTTTTCAAAGTTCCAGAAAAATGGAAGCTGTTAGTTACAACTGAAGCATACAGCTTCTATTCCAGTAGTTGTAATTGCTCCTGTTATCGTTCAGAAAGTGTAATACTAAGAGAACTTATTCTATTTACTAAATGACTTTTCTTGGTCACTTGAAAAACATAAACTTCTGGCAGTGAATGGGAACTGACTGTGGCAGTACTATCCCACAAATTGATGTTCCTTAGTATCAGAAAAAAAATAATTCTGAAAGTAGGATTACTAGCTAGATTTGCAAGTAAAATTTGGCCCTGAGTATACTTTTTTGGCGGGGGGGGGGTGGTTATCCATTTCAAGATATTGCCTGACTGGCACTGAAAACCCCACCTTTTTGAAAGCATCAAAGCCTCCTCCAAATATGGTTGCTCAAATAAACTGAAAACAGGGTGGGAAGAACGGTTTCAGGCTCTCAAGAAAGAGGGTAGCTGCTCTCCAGGAAATTACACATTTAGATGGTGTATGTTCTGAATGAAGATTAGTTTATACAGGGACATAATAAAATCTCCCACCACGATTCCTTTACAAAATCCATGGAAATTTCATGATGTAACAACTATAGCTTCTCATTTGTTAGACATTTCTTTCCACTGTACATTAGACAATGGTTACTTAACTCATACGTTATACTCATGATAGCCAGTAAAACAAAAAACTACACTGGCTTTAACAGCAACACTTCTACGTCTGTTTGAACAAAATCTATTCAAATAATCAAACACTTACAAGGAACTACTAAAAGCACAATTAAAGTAGAATGTATTAATAAACGTTTAATACTTACACCTTTCCTGGTCTTCTGAAACCAAGAACCAATTTAATTTTGTCTGATATTAAAATTTTATGACCAAGTGGTAGGAAAGCTTTACTAATTCTGGAAGAGAAATCTTGCTTTACATGCCAGCCATGTGGTAACTCTTAAAGTTGCACCTATTAATTACAAACTACCTTAAAATTACAAAAGGGCAACTGAAACAACACTATGCCTCAGTCCAAAATAATGGATTAATCTATATGTAGTCTCTAATTTTCACCCAGGGACATTCTAGCAGACTCTTGCAAAATCTTCACAGTAGCTAATCTATTTGGGCCTCGGAAAAAAAAATAGTAGACTTACCATTCATTTAAAGAAGAAAGCCAGTCTTTACAATTCTAATTCCTTCAGAAAAAAAACCAAACCAAACAAACCAAAAATACCCCCCACCCTCCTCCAAGCAATTATTCAAACTCCTAGCTAACAGATTTGATGCAGACCTTGGGCATACCGATTTTACAAAAAGGAGAAAAAGCAAAGTAAACAACGAGCCAAGGTATTATTTGTGCTGTAACGTGCTATTTGACTTGTGTTACTGTCCAGTGTAGAGGGACTCCCTTCCTGGAGAAAATATAGCAAAGAGTAAAGACAGCTTTACTGACCTGTGTGCTGCCGCCGATGCTTGGTGAGGGCATGACGTGTCCCGCCGGCAAAGCCACAAAGGTCACAGAGGAACGACTTCTCGCCTGTTGCAACAATAAACAGATGAGGGACTGCGGAGGTCACAGATCATTAAAACATATCTATCAAGGCTTTCAGGGTTACTAATTCCTCCAATCAAATGTTTCCATGTAAATATGTCAAATGGGAATGAAATTACCACTGCGGTTTATTGACTGTGATAAAATCTGAAAAGCACCACTGAACATAATTACATACTTGTCAGACCCATAAAAATTAGCTTTATTATCAATGGAATGGTTTTGTACAACTTCATTTCTGTTAGATGTCTTCCAGATGGGGCTGCTTTATGCACTTGAACAGTTTTTATGCATATCCTGATTTTTTACAATTCCCATACATCTGGCCTTTCTGTGCTGAGTAAAGATTGCCTGGAAAAAAAAGTTAATATACTGTATACATGATTCTGCTTAAATAAAATATATTCAATTTACTAACAAATTAAAGGTACTGAGAAATTTTTAACAGACTAGGTCACAGTCATCTTTAGTTACCTTCTATTTATTAGTAAGTATTAAATTATTTTCTTGAATACAAGAAGAGTACAGGCAAGAATAAAATCCACATTATTCAGTACCAGTGGCAATTCAGCACTGTTAATGTTTCTAAAGTTTTCATGACATAAAGAAAACAGGTCTTGGGATTGCTACTGAAATTGCAGCAGAACTTACATTGTTCATCTTCTAATGATAATTCTTCATTGCAAACCTCTGGACCAATATGAGAGATTTTGGCAAACATAATACTCATTAAAAGTGCATAAATGCCCTCTTTTCAGTATTTTTTTTTAAAAAGAGAAACTAGGATTTTGCCCTGCTGCCTATTAATACAGTCTATCATTTAACAGCAATATTTTTGCCCAGTATATACTAACATGCACAGCAATCTCAGCCCATAAAGGCCACATGGAAGGTCATTATGAACTAATAACGCTAATCTCAGGTATGGACTCAAAAACCTCAGATAAGACTGAAATTTTTCAATTTTTTTTAGAAGAATTGCATTAGTCATTTGGAGCCAAATTGTCTTCTTTTGCAATAACATAGTGGAGAGGGGTCTGGTAGGGCAGTGATGCTGAACTCACTGAAACTAAGTCTCCTTCAAATTCTTCGCAGTGGGGAAGGAAATTTAATTCCTACAAAAGAAGGTTGGGTTAAGAGGTTGGGTGTCAAATTACATAGTCCTCCAGTGAAGACAAAGGGGTGGAAACCTTGACGCTGTTTATTCCCACATAACTAAGCACACAGATACACAGACTTTCTGGAAAGTCACAGTGCCCCAGTTAACTCTGGATGCTGTTCATACAAGTAAGAGACCATCTCACGAGTGGGAGCTCCCTGGAGAGCACCACAGAGATGAGCTGCCCTCTCCCATCAGTGCTTTGATGAGGGTCCTGAGGATCTCCAGCTCCTCACTCTGGTTGCCACAGTGAGGGAGTCCTTGGGCCCTGTGCTACCAGGAGGAAAGCAATTCCTCCAAAGTTTCCAAGGCAGCTGGAATCTTACCACTGAAAGGGAATCACTGAAATGCTGATTAGCCTCCAACACATAGATAGGCTATGAAAAGTGATGGGCACACGTTTCAGAATTTCACCATTTCAGAATAAAGCAAATATTGTATCGTTATTTTCTGCATCCAAATCCAGTCAGGTGAGGCAGAGTGAGACTTTACCGGACTCTGGGCGTTTTTGAAAATTTGGTTGATTGAGAGTATCCCAAGATAGTATCTAAGGTGTAAAATAATTTCAGTACCTCTTTTGGGAGTCAATTCTAGCTATTTCCGATTATAACTGAATCTAAAAAAAACCAACAGAAAAAGCAGAACGGAAACCTATCCTACCATCACTTGAAGAACGCATTTGTGCTAAATGATGTAACAAAGTGAATTTTAGTGCGAAATGTTTGTCAATAATATTATTGCTGGGGTTATGCATGATTGTTACACAGAGACTTCTGCATAAACTCAGGTTTTTCTTTAGATTATTTGTTGGCATTTTTTAAATCAGGATCTTCAGCATATAGCATTTCAATTCATCAAAATATCAAAGAAAAGGAATAGAATGACTACACATAGTGCTTGATCATAATTAATAATAATTTAATTAATTAATCAATTTTAAGTATAAATCTTTCTAACTAGCACTAATGTCTAACACCCCAGCATTAAATTCACACTTTAAAGTTAAATGCTATTCCATGCCTACCAAGAAATTGCTCATCATCTATATATTGTCATAAATTAGCTCATGTTGTGTTTAACATCTAGGAGCACACTTCAGTATGGCCTGCAGCTTCATACGCTAATGAGAACACAGAGTACCCATAGCATCTTTGCAGGCTCATAGATTTACTGGGTAGTTTATATTTGGGCCTTTGCAACAGCTTTTGAACCACACAGAAATGATTCAAAACCAAGCAACAGCTTTAAAGTAGGGAAACTGATCCATCCCATAAAACGATTTGCCACTTAACTACTCCACGCTCCTCTAGGTTGGATCTGGGAGGTCTCATGCAGGCAGGGCTCTTGAGAGAGTCAGTGAGGTTTTGGATCTACAAATGTGAGACTTGAGGAGATTTGGCCCCTGCTTTTTAAAGCATCTGACTTTTTGCAACATTTGCTTTCAGGCATATTAATAAATTAATTATCTGTTTTGTTGTATGTATCATGGTACATGCACAAATACAGAAATCCACACAAACACACAGAAATCTTCTTCACTTGTGACTTTATGTTCAATTACACAGTATTTTTTAGCCCCGAAGCTTGATGTAGAGGTTGAATGCCTCATATCTAGACATAATACTTCATTTGATGTTATGAGCATGTATTGATACACAGACGTATTTTACATTCTTCTGGATATGCTTAACAATTTTATCATTCCAACCTCAGAATTTGAGACTTTTTAACTTTTAGGAAAATGTAAAGGCAATATTTCACTTGCTGTACAGGGGGCTGATCTAACTTGCCATGTTTATATGATAGCAGAAATGCAATAGAAAATGGTCCTTTTCTTAACAACTTGAATTAGTTTCAAGTGTGCCATTTTGCATTCAAATGTAGAAAGACACGGAAACCAATCCTTTATTTTCTATTAGAAAACAGCCACTGTCCCCTATCTCTCATTATGGTGCAGACTACAAGACCTAACAACAAAAATCCATATTATTGATCTAGCCAAGTCTCCACAATTATTCTTTAGAAGGAAACGCCGACAATAAATTACATCTGCACTGGCTTTTCATCTGCTGTTCGATATAAGTGATCTCTCAGGGCAGGCTGGAGACCTTAAATCGTCAACACCCTTGTCAAAGAAGCTAAGGAGGCCTGGGCTTCCCACAAACAGCTTTGAAGGAACTTTTAACCTACAGTTTCAAGCTATAGCACAGATTTTTAGAAAACGGGGAAGAATCTGTTAAGGAATAATAAACAAATATTTTTATTTCCAGTGAAAACACTGCATTTGATCTCTGTGAGAAAATGGCCAGGCTGTAAGTACAGCATGATTTTTCCAAGTCTCTTTTTCACTTTCCCAACCACACACATGTCTAAGTTCCTAGAAGAGCTTAGATAATGTAATGTCAACCTTATAACGCTTTTCTTTATGTACTATAATTATATGAAGCCTAATAGAATTTCAAAATCTGCATTCCATACATTTATTTCTTCCGAAACCAATGTCACATATTGGTTGTATGAAAAATGATATTTACTGTTATTAGCACTGAATGGTATTTTTAAGGACTTCGGCATATTTCACAGGCACTTATTTTCTAGACACTGCACTTGTCACAGCTTAAATTTTATTTAACTTCAAACCTAGAATTAACAATGCCTGTTCCCTTGCTAAAGGTTCTGTAACTTAAATCCATTCAATTTAAGCGCATATTTTACAAAAATGCTCACTTGACCCATCTGAAATACATCACCAAATTTGAATTTTTTTTTTGTAATTATGGTTCTCTGAAGAAAAAGAAAATCAAGCCTGTATTTCCGAGGGTATTTTACTTGAGCATACAGTGCCACATGCACACAAAGGCTGCAAGGAGAGAAAAGGATTCCTATTAAAAATAACAAGTGCTGAAGAGTTTATTACTTCTGCTGTTTCTTTTGCACTTGTACTCAGTTAACTGAGCTTCTTTACTGAAAACCTGATCATCTTTAGTTGCCAGCAGCTCTATCCATCACTTAATTGATAAGTGAAGGGTTATCACAGGCACTGCTTAGAGGACATATACTTTTACATGTGTTTACTTCGTTAAAGAAATAAGTTGTGTTTGAACAATCATCCCAGAAGCTCAATTAAACCAAACTCAGATGTCAAAAACCTAATTTCAGGCTATGGCAAGCTCTTCCCCCACTCCAACTTTTGTGGGGCAAGAGCTGGGAGCGGAGACAGGTACCCTCCAAAAATGACACGGTTTTACTAATTGGCCCAGGAACAGTGGCTCCCTTTCTGCCTTCACCATCTGGACCTCAGCCAGCTACCGCAGCGACAGGGAGAAGCGTGTTTCAAACCTGTGTGAGTCCTGAAGTGGTCCTTCATGGCAGAGGCTGTGAGGAAAGAATAATGGCAGGTGGGCCAGGTGCACTTGAACGGCTTCTCTCCTGTGTGCAGCTTCATGTGGTTCTTCAGTGCCCACTTCTCCGTGAAGCTCCTGTCACACAGGTGACATGTAAATTTCCTGGGTAGGCAAGAGAGGAGGAATTAGCAGCCTGCACATGCACCCAGCAAGCGAAGGAGCATGTTTTTAACCCGAAGCATGGTAAATGCATAGACTTTCGTGAAGAGAATTGCAGACCGGGTCTGTCATGTCTGTATAACCAGGCATTGATTTTTCTGTCGAGGCCTGGCACTTCAGCCATTTATTCTTTGCTTTGCGGTTGGGCCCAACGGGTTTGAAAAATTCTGTTACAGTCCAGTCACCCCTGAGGCAAATGTGAGAATAGATTTCACCTGTGCAGGCCCACACCACTTATCCAGGGCACGGGCTGTCAGAGCAAAGGCTAAATGAAAAGCTATCCATACTAAACTACTCAGACAATCACACTGCTCGGTGCCATGCTGCTGCCGCCGTGCCGGCGTGAAATACTACTTGTAATAACGCTGTTGCAATAATAAACAAAAACTGCTTCGGAATGAAAATGCAGTTTTTAAGAGGGGCTGCAGAAATGGAAGTAAGTGTTTTCTGATAATGTCTTCTCCTCCCCAGCGTTACCACAGGAAACATAAAAGATCCCAGTCGTGGCAAGGAAGGAAAGAAAAGGCAATTCGTTCTGCTGAGCAGAGCCACCGCACCTCGCTCGGCGAGATAACTTCGTAACAGCACGCGAAGCTAGTCTAAATCTGAGGAAACCTTGTTTCATGTCTAGGCTTTCATGCTGCGATTTTTGTTAGAGCAGACGCCACGATTCTGATGTTTGTGTTTTACAGCTGTAATATTGCCACTGAAAAGGCTTTGTCCCCCTTCCTCATTTTGTTCTGTCGACATCAGGCTGCACCTTCACATTATGCCTCACTGTCTCAAATATAATGTGAATTTTTATGCTCACAAATTTAAAAAAAAATTACCAGAGAGATCTAAGCCACAAATATTCTTTTATTATTGTCTTGCATGATATTTTTAATGTTTCTTCACACTTTGCAGGAATAAAATTAAACTCCCCTGCTAAGAAAAAGAAGAAAAAAAATACAAATACATAAAAACCTAAAAATACAGATCTAGAGGAATTCCCTAAAAAAGGTGTTAAGAAAATCTGACTTACAGAGATATCTCAATAGAGACAATATAAAGCACCAGGTGAACTTTAATACCAGGGTAACTAGTTCAACCTTATCTTACGTGTGAGTTTACTTATTTAGTAAATTGCTGCTATTATTTAAGTGTGCAGCATTACACTGTAAAAATCCTCTTTCTTATCTTGGAAAAATTCATACAGGCAGAGGTGCTGCAAGAAAAGCCCGTGCTCTGCAGAGGACATGTGGATGTGGTGCAGGTCAAGAGGTGATGACAGAGAGAGATGACCAGGGTGTCAGTAGGTCACGTTTATATGAAGAGTACAGATTTCACCTCTTTTACCTACCTACACCACAGAGAACAGGCCATTCGGCCTCCACACAACTACAACCAGGCTTTTCACTTTTAAAAATATTTAGGGAAAATTTGGTAGATTTCAGCATATTCACTGATGTTTTTGTAAGAAAATGGTGTCTGAGCCAGTGACAACCACACGATTTTCAGCAGCAACTGTCCTAGTGTATGAAATGCCCTTATTTTCACTTGTCTAGACTGTTTTTCCCTTGTTTGCACCGTGAGGTCCATCTTTTATGCCAGCCTTATCAAAGATGCATTATTTCTGGCAAGTTACAAGCAAACTGATGAAATCAGGTATGCCACTGTCCATAATCTAGGAAAAAGCTAGCTGTTTGAATATATTAATAACATAATTTGCACTCAGTAGATTTTTTCCCAAACTGCTGTACAAATATAGCAATTTTCATGTATGCATAATATAACTAACTGAAGATTTCTTTAAAGGATACACTTAAAAATGAATTACCTATGTTAAGCAACCTATTTAAACAAATGTTAATTTTCACTCCAAAAAAACTATTTTCATAAGCAGACAGTGAAAGATAAAGAAGACTTGTGTACAGTTCTACTATATCCCAAAGGCAAAAAAAAAATATATATATATATACATGCTGAATTGAAAACAGACTTTCAAATTACTATATCACTTGATCACTGCTTAGTGGCACTAGCGAATGACAAATATAGCTAAATACTTCCAAATGCACAGTAAAAAAATATCATGTCCGTATATCTCCCTGACAGGTCTTCATGCATTTCACATTTCAAAAGCATGACAGGGATCTTATTTCTAAGATAAATTCCCCTATCTACTTATTTCCTCGTGTATTTATTGTGGATCTAACCTTCTACTACAAGAAATAAATAAGCAGGTTAAGTAGATGCTATCTTTTAACAAATAGTTTCTCCAGACTGTATTACAACTTTATGAATGTAAAATAAATCCCTCATTTTTAAATCCACCAAGACTTACATTTAACAGCATTGCATCTATTGAACCTCAATGTGCACTCTATTATTCGCACACAATAAAAATGTTAAAATAACACTGAGAGTCTGTCTTTGAAGTGACAAAAGCCAGAAAAATCAGAATTAAAGCTGCAACTCCATCTCTAACTAAACCCTGTGTGTGCCTTTGGTAGAAGTCCAAATAGGGTTTCTGACCTTTCTTAAGCTACCTTTGTATTCCTTTTTTTTTCTTTTCTTTTTTTTTCTTATTTTAATTTTTCCCCTCTGATGGAAAAGGATAGATAAAGATCACAGGAGTCTTCAGAGATGATAGAGACGGTAGAACTGCTTAAGGACTTCAATTTACATTTTTTGTCATAAACAATTGTTAAATTCATCAGGCATTTTTGTTTCTCAGTGCTTTTAGAAGTTCCTACTGCTCATTTCCAACATTTGCAACAGAATTTCATGCAAGAATTACAGATCAAGGTCATGGCAGTACATTTATATTTTTATATCTATCTTTTACTCAAGAAAAGGATACCAAATACTCCTGGTTTTCCTGATGTTTTGCACCCTCCCACAGTTAGTAAAGGTCCCTTTAATAATTTTCCTCAAAGAGAAGGTTGCAGTATCGCCAGTTGTCACAAACTGGATGGCAGTATCAGCAGCAGAGTGTGGTTTACATAAATAAAAGTATCTACCCAGAGTTTTACAAGGAATTTTTTTTCCCATGGGGTTCTTGGCTCATTCAACACACAGCATTGCCTTGCTCTACAAGCATAATTTGGTGGAGAAGACTTTTGCCCTTTAGAATACTTCACATACGAAGTCCTCTGATTGAATTTTTTTCCCTTCTGGATAACAACTTACACGTGAGCTCTAGTTTAGTTGTTAAATCCCATGTTTACCTACAGAAGAAGCAATAACAACTAAATAAACTAATTCCAAAATTTGAAAAATACACTTCCATATCATCCATCAATGGGGCCCGCATAAATTTCTGCCACTATTCATCAAATCACAACAGCTATCCTTTAGATGAACCAAAGGAGGAAATGGAGACTGTGTTAGATCTCGAGAAAAGTTGCTGATGGCACAAGAAGATTAATATGTGCCATGTTAAACTCCTCTTTCTGGCTGAAAGCATATACCACAGTTCATCAGCTCTTCTGTCCTTACATATATGCTCTCCCTCCCTTCACTTATCTTTTCCTGATCCTATGTTCAGTTATCTTTTTCCCCTCTCTCAGTGCCCATTTTTGCCATCTTCCTTGCTGCTACTTAAAACATTCTACACACAAATGCAACTCCCTATCCTTACCCTCAACCCATAATGTTCATATTGACAAATTTATAGTCAACCAAACAAAGCTCTGTCAAAGTGACAGAAAAATTACATTGTATGGATAAAATTAGCACATAGGAAGTGTGTGTGCTCTTTCCTCTTCACAAGCCAAATATATTTTCCAGATATGGTTACATAGGAACTGAGTACAATTGATGTTTCACAATTCCTGCATTGGAAACCACATAGATCTTGGGCCCTGAAATCTGATGGAAAGCTGCATTTGCAGGACCCAGATAATTCAAAATTAAGGTGGGTATAGGCAGGGAAGGGGTTTAAAAAATTTCATAGCAATTTTTCAGCATTGAATTCAGACATTTATTAATTCAAATATTACCATACAAAGTCTATGCAGAAGATATTGATGCTACAACTATAGTAATTCCATCACTTTTTCCTAATAATCATCTACCAGAAACACAAGCTGCCTAAATGATTGGTATAGAAAGGAAATAATCTTACCCTCAATAGTCTTGCAAGTACTTAAGCAGAATGGTATGGTAGTGGGAAGAAAAGCTGTGCAACACGTCAATAGAAACACTGAACCATGTACCATTTCTGCACATTACTAAACTGGATTATGACCTTAAGTGGTAACCTCAAATCCAACAAGCAAATACACTTCTTTAAGTTCTTGAAGTCTGCAGCATTTATCTGGTTTTATTCTGGTGGCTCACAACCTGCTGTTAAAATACATGTATAAATTTCATAGTGATGCCTTAAAAACAAATGCACCTTGAAAAACTGAGTAAAGTGTGAGATGATGTATCACATTTGTGAAAAAAAAAACAAACCAACAAACTCAACCTAGTTGTTCCAATCAGTCTGAAAACTTGACTATATCACATTCTGGACAGCACTCACGTTTTTTCAGCTCTGTGGCAAAGAAAAAAGTGTTTTCACAACTGCCATCACCTCAACTCCCAGCCTTAACAGCAGATTGTTCTGACTTGTACATCAGCAATAGGTTACGTGCATCAATTTCTGACCTTTGCTTCAGCTTTGAAATATCACCAATTTCAAATTTACCCATCCTAACATACTGGGCTGAATGCCTCATGTCACAGAAGTGACAAAACTGGGCCATTGTGCTCAATGCAGCAGCATAGCAGAGGAAAATGTAGGCCTGTAGCTACAGGTGGATTAACAATTCCAGTGGTGCTATACACATTAAACAGCACACTTCTTATGCTTTGGTCTCTCTTCTGACTCTGCTGTACGCTTTACGGTGAAATGTAGTGCAAATTTAGTCTTGTTACTTTCCCAAGCATTTATACCTCTGAAAACAGTCAGTTTCTCTAATGAGGTGGCAGCTACTATTTCTATCTCATTGCTTTTAGGAATAGAAGCATACTTTAGATTTGTATCTTCCAAATTAAAAACATTTTAAACATAATCAAGCATAAATGAAGTAGGACTAAAGGTTACCCCTACGTGAGGAAAACAGCCTAGTGAGCCAGCTGAAAGACATGATGCAACCACCAGACACAGCCTTATGATTCCCATTGTATTCATTAAGGCATAATGGAAAGTTTTAAATTTATCATCTTCCACAGTGTTATAATATTCTGTCAATTTTGTAACATTAATCTTGCTGCAGAGCTTTTTATAACATAGAATCACTTAAAATAGTGTCACAGCCTACTGTTTAATGCACATAAAGGTATGTTTCATTAACACTACTCTATGAGTTTTTACTAGCACAAATATATAATGTAGAAAAAACTGAACATCTGTATATAATAGTAGTGATTCAAAAGCTTTTATACCAATAAAACTTACAGTTTCATTTGAACATATTTTTTTTTCCTTTACCTAGAGGATGCTAGAACACAGTGATGGAACAGAAACCCTGGATTAACACAATCTAATGGAAGGGTGCTATAAAATGGGTAATTTTTTTTGTGGTTCCATTACCTTTATCAGTTGTTCTCCATCATAAATTTCTCAGTTGTTACTACAGTGCATGTGACAATGTTTTTACCCAAGAAAAGCTTGGTCTGCCCTAAAACTATTCTGGATAAATTTATCCACATTCTGGAAAACCTCTGGAATTATATTTGACTCTGGGGCGGGGAAGAAATAGTGGAAGATTTTGAATTCTGTATAAGAAGATAAATACCCTGACCAAATGCTCTATAGAGTATTTTACATAAGCACAAGCAGCTAGTGACATTAAGGCAGAGGAAGAATAGAAGGAAAAAACTGAACTGTAATTCAATCTATAAATTAAGACTGAATGAGACTCATCCATATACAAGTCTATAATTTTTAAGAGCAATATACACCGTACTGGAATATAGTATATCAGATTCAAATTACCAGGATCTTCATGATTGTAAACATAGGTTCTGCTATCAAATGTTTGCACGATTTTAAGGAAAGAGATACAACTACCTTGAGATACCATATTTGTTCCAAATGTTACATCAAGATGTCATTTACATCCTCAGGACATCTCCAAAGATGGATACAGATAAAGTAAAACTTGTCTTTAGCAATGTATTTTTATTTCAATTTTAACTGAACCATTACCTGTCTTCTAGGATATTAGAAATTTTCCTCAATATCTTTTGAAAATAGAAAAAAATAAATATCAACAAATATTTGAACTCAAAACTACCGGAGCCTTGATACAAGTAGTTGGTTTCTGTTTCACAAAGAGAAAACAGTTCCTGTTTTAACAATGCTTTTGATATTTGCTCTTAATTAGTATTTTTTTTAACTTTCTTTAGATATCTAGCAGCGCTCCACCCAAGACTAGCAGCTTACAGCAGAATAGCAATGTCAATAGTGACTTGTGCCATTAGAATAAATAAATCCCGATAACCAATACAATCAAGTCACAGAATTTCAATGTACCATTGAAAAGCAATGGTACATATTAATTTTTACCTAAATCTTACTGTCTTCTCTCAGAAAGAACACCCGCTCATGTAAGAGCTGACCCATTATTCTAATGCACATTTGCAGGAGCAGACTGTTAAGATTGAGCTTTGCTGTATATGAAGTTAATAGTTTAAGCCCTGAGCAGATTCTTCCCATGGAAATCATCTCTTCAGGATGGACACCTAACTAGGTCAAAGAGTCAAACTAGACTGATGAGTAATCAAATAAAACATTTGCAAAACAACTTCCAAACCCAAAACTTTACCACATCTGAGTAGACAAGATAATTTTCTTTCTTTCAGGGTCCTGACTACCACTAGGCTCATGTGTATATAACTTTAAAACACAAATAAATCATATCTCTGTATATTCCTCAAGTGCAGGATACTCAGTGTTCTTTGCACATTTGCAATCAGCTCCTTTGGCAGTTCTCACATTTCTTATTTTTCTACTACATTAAAGTCTTCTATCTATTCCATTCTCTCCTTCTATCCAAAAAATACTCCAGCACATAATGGCTAGAAACCAGCAGATACTGATTCTTACTCTGACCTACAATTAATTTCCAATTTAATTAAAATCTTTATTAAAAATACATATTTTTTAAAAATCTAGAGGTCTTCCAAAAGTGATGAAAACTACTCTGTTGCTAACAAAACCAAGGAAACACAATGAGTTTAATTTAGGTCACAGTGACATCAGAGAGGTTTATTTATTGCCAGCTTTGTTGCATCCAACAAAGCTTTAATCTGTGACATGCTGTAGCTTGTAAAACAGCAAAGTGGTATGGTATCAGAGACAGTACACCATGCCATACATTTCTAAGAACGTCTGGTGTCAAGCACATTACACTCAGCAACATCATCAAGAAGAAAGAGAAGGGATTTTTTGGGGGGTTGTTTTTTGTGTTTTCAGTTTACATCTACAGCTGAAACAGCCTTTGAAAATTCCTATGAAGACTTCACATACTGAGAGACAGCTGTTCTTTTGTAGTTGGAGATGATGAGAGTACAATGTTTTTATGAAGCTGAAAATCAGGGCAGACCTTAGGTTTTACAAAGGGAAAGGGTGAGAATCAAGGCTTGCTTCCGTGAACCACAGAGCTCACTCAGCATCAGACAGATACATCTCAGAAGGACAGAGGGGTGAGAAAATAGATTTCAGCCCATATAGGACAAGGATTGTTTTGCTTGTTCAAGCCACGGGTTCATCAGGCTATCATGGGAACAAAGGAATGTAGTGGGCTCTCAGTACCAAAACCCCCTCCAACTCCAGCCACATTTGGACATTGAGTCCCTGCAACTCTAATCTTTTGGGAGCACCTTCGGGAGTGCTCAGCTATCGCGGACAGATTAAGAGAGAGTACAATGGCCCGATGGACACGTGGCTGCTGAGAATGTGACTGAAAGTAAGGCTTTAACAACTGCTACACTTGCTTGAAAAGAAGATTCCTTTTAATTTTAACCAAATGTGAATTGGGAAGTTTATGTATTTGTAGTTCAGCTACTTAATTATATTTAACATATGCTACCATGTTGCAGATTTCTTAAAATATCACACTTATTCAAATCCACATGCCAGTGATAGTTTGTATCTGGTGGTTAATTTAACAAGTTCAGCTACCAATGCAAAAAGTTCACCTGCTTGGGAGAAGCCCAGATTTCCCTGTTTGTTCGTAAACCTTCCCAGTACGATCTAATTCTGATTAAGAGTCAATTACAGTGTAACCCAGTGCTGCAATGCTGATAAATATACAAATTAGGACTTTAATTTTGACAACTGCACTTTAAAGGTTTATTCTAAAAAAAATAAATTAAAACACTAATACTGTTGCTATCACAACTTAATAAAAATTAATTTACTATGGATGCCTGGTAAGTGTATCTTCTCTTTAAATTGAGAAGAAATGAGAGGAAATTTCCTCAGAGCAAGAAAAAGCTATTTTTTTTTTATTTTAAATCAAACTGCTCAATCAAATAAGCATTTTACAGGAAAAAATGATTAAAACTTAGAATTTTTTTCTAAATCAGTTTTTATTCTATTATTGGTTTTTTAAAAAATATTTGCTGTTTATAATTTATATTCAAATGAGATCATATTTAATAAAATAAACCTGTCATTTATTAAAGAATTAAAAAAACAAAACAAAACAAAAACAAAATTCCCTAAAGGAAAAATAAGGCTATATACTGAAAATAACATATCAAAGACTTCCTAAAAAAAAAAAAAGGTAATATGCCTTTTATTTAATCTTCGCAGTTGATAATTTACTACAGATTGGTTTTTACAAAGTTACTTATTTTAGTATTTTATTTAGACAAATATCTGTACAGTCTTATAGGAGAATGAATACTGGTTTGTGATTTTAATAGGTTCTCAGAATAAGAGTCCGCAGTTGTCACAGCAGAGCAATACCAACTCATGGTATGATTTTACTGACATCAGTAAAATATCAGACAAACTCAGTTTGACTCAAATCAGCTATAAGCAGTATTTTTTTCCAAACCTAATATTATTATAATGCGATTTTTCATTATTAGTCCAATTCAACTTGTATTGAAGTCAATGAGATTATACTGAGTTCTCTAAGTATTAGATCAGGCTCTACGATGATGCTGCAGCTACCGCAAAACGAGTCTTGTCAAAAGGACAAGGATAAAGTACATTAAGCTTATCTTGCTAACAAATTACTAGTTTATTAAAAACCGAGTTTCTAAATTTTCATTTTCATCTCTTTGTTTATTGTATCTCACCTGCTATAATTGAAAAAACTGTTCATTTTCATTTTACATGAGCTGTTTTAATCACTTTCATTTTCATGGTTTTGTCCACTGGCATGATATTCACAACAGTTTGCCAACATTACTGGAAGATTCTTAAACTCAATTGAAACATATGCCTTAACTTTTGTTTATGTTATAGAAAGGGGAAAACTGATATTGACCTGAAAAGACTTTACGCTCTTTATACAAAATTTTCAGTTTAACCATTGGTCAACTTATCAAGACCTCTTTGACTCTTGATTTTGTAAAGTTCTCTTTTTATATCCTTGTGATTTTAGGCAAAATAACATAGCACTTGGTAGAAAATGCTGAATTAAGTTGACTTAATATTATTTGTGATAATAGTGGAACCACAGTACAGCAAGAGATGATAAGACTGATATAATTGTTTTAATATAACACACAAAATGCTTCACATGTGAAATAGGAGAATCGAGAGCAAAGAGGAATATTGCATGTCTGAGAAAACAATGAAAATCCAGCTAAAATTCATGGTCTTTTTAATTTCACACATTTTCCTAAAATGCCAAGTGATATTCAGAGCACTGTGGTGAGTCTTAAATCACATATATTCTGCCTACTGTAAAAACTGCACATTCAAAAATAATTAAAGCCAATATGTCTAAACTACAACACACAAACTGGTGTACAATCTCATTAAAAATATACTGAGATGTCTGTAGAAAGCATCCCAGGATTCAACAGGAAAAATGTCTATTTGGGAGTATTATATAGTATTTATCATTATTTTAATGTAATGCTTATCACTAATGTGCCAGCAGAAGCTTTCTTCTCAGAAGGTTAACTCTTTGAATTAAACAAAAATTAGCACATGGAAAGTGCTTAATTGTTGTTCTCTTCCTATTTTTAAATGGAGGAGGTGCATAACATTACTGAGATATGCATGTATTTTTAATTAAGATAGTATCATTCAAGGTTGTGATTCCTACGCCAATTTGCTATTTCAAAATGCAGTTCCCCTTCTAAATATAAACACAAGAGGATTAGAGCATTGTTGCACAAATCATTATGATTTTAACAGCTGTTCATTTATGGTCTCCCTCATTTTGGAAACAATAGGAACATGAACAATTGACTTTATGTACAGAAACATATTCTTCTGCCAGGTATGTTCTCCTAATCGGTCATGTTTCTGTTATGTCTTACTTTTTTACGACCTGGAGATTAATTTTCTTAAGATCCTTCCCATGAATTCTAAAGAAGGTTCATTAATTTTTTTTAAATAATGGGCACTAACTACTTAAAAATAAAAATAAATGACACAGAAATTACAAGAACTCTGAAGTTTAAGATCCAAATAAGCATTTCCATTGTGAATCATTTCATACTAAATCTCCAGACTGACAAAACAGTAGATTTTCAATACAGCTACCTTTATTACACTACATTTCAGATGTATTTCAATCATATTTTATTACCCTTTAAAATTAAATGAAATCAGAAGATTTAGGAGATTAAATGCCATTAAAAAGGATTAGACTATCTTTCCTACTATAGCGTAGTTTTATTTCTAAGTTTTCTTTTTGGTCTGTCCATACCAAAATATGCCCCTACCAGCAACAAAAAAGCATTTGGTAAGTACAGATCATGGACTGCCTATTATTTACTACAAAATAACTCTGAATCCACTCTTGAATAATAATTTCCATGACATAAATATTGTAGAGTCAACTATAATTATTCTAAAAGTAGAAATATTCTTCCATGTCAGGTCTGGTCTCCTGAACAATCGGGCAAATGACAGTGCCAACAGTGATAAACCATTACCAGTCTCTTAAAATTTCCAAAAGAAACAAACCTCATTCTCAAACTTGGTGGCACTGAAACTAATACACACACTCAGAACAGGATTTTCTTCCACTCTATGCAACTGCTGACTTTATCAATTAATCTGATTATTTCTCTATTCAGGAAGACTGCTCAGCTATTGCTAATAAAATACCAAATTTTACCATTGAATTTTAAAGGACTAGACATCTTTCCAAGCTGTAAGGCTGAGGGTGCTGAACATGCTGGCTCTTCACATACTTATCCCAGGGTGTTGTCTGCTCTTTTAGCTGGAAGCAAACCTCTAGTAAATTCCTATTTATCTCCTTGCCAATCAAGAAGTGAATGACTGACAGTAACAGAGCCTTATCTAGGACTCCTGTCTGTGGTGCATTCTGCTAAATGATGTCATTGCTTTAGCAAGAGAAAATAAGCAGATTATTACAGTGACTAGAAGCAAACTAAACATTTGGATTTTTGCATGGACAGATTTACACACTGTCTGTCAGATAAAGCACAGTTTGCCTGCTGCTTACACAACAAGAATGCGCCTGACAGCTTCTTCCCAGCTTTAGTATCTGATTACATAAATAGGCCATTCCCCACCATTCCTAAAGACTGACAGTCTGTCTTAGTTTAAAGAGCAATTTCTGACTATCAGCCTTTCTGTCTTGCACACAAGGCTGATTATCATCAGGGCACTTCCTGGAGGTCCAATCAGTTGGTTTTGCTCTTGAACTCAGGACATTACAAAACTCGTAGCCACAAAAATATTAAGAAAATGAAAAATTCTTCTGTAAAAATTTACAAGCAGCAACCCAAAACTTACATTTCCCACTGCAGTGAAAACTCTTG
This sequence comes from Pipra filicauda, assembly GCF_003945595.2. Lineage (NCBI taxonomy): Eukaryota > Metazoa > Chordata > Aves > Passeriformes > Pipridae > Pipra > Pipra filicauda. The sequence goes on along the minus strand of NW_024104643.1, from coordinate 5,191,342 downwards.
CTGACTTCTAGGAGCATTTAGAGAAAGATTTTAGGTGACCACTTTTTTCATTTTCACAATTACCATATATGGGGAAAAAAACTTTAAAAAAACCCTAAGAAGTAAAACAAAACAAATTGCAAAACTAACAAACAAAGAACAAAAGCCCACCTACCCACAAGTAACAGGTAACTCCCCTCCTGCCCGAAAAAAAAAAGGCACCCTTTTCATAAGTGGGTCTCAGGAATTCATACAGCAGCTCCATTGTCCAAGTCTGCAGTTGCCCTCCCAAATTAAACTTCAAAACTGTCATATAAGGGATCTTCATAACCTTCTGTATGTTTTTGCATTAGCTGTGCAACTGTTAGTCTTTTTTAATAATTCTGCTTTTCCAAATCATACCTCTTTAAAACTATGCTTTAAATTAGATATATTTTACTGTTGCTAGTTGACTCAAATATTTTTAAGGTATGAGCACGTAAAAGACATGTCATTTTTCACAGCAAATGTATGCAGGTGTTAATGAACTTATTTAAAAAACGGTTCTGAGCACCGAAAAGGGTAAACACATAATAACTCTGCTGTTTACAATGGTAAACAATTGCAAGTCATAACCACAATATTGTTCCTAGTTATTTCAGCTATAACTTGCAAGGCTTCATAGCCAGACAAACCAGATGAAATATGTTGCTGCAGGTCTGCTCTGATGGATCCCTCTGAAATATCCACATTATTGCTTTTATTTTATTATGTACCACACTTCATAACTGTACACAGCAGAGTACAATAAAAACTGCACTACACTCCTTTAAGTACTTATTAAATAGGTCAAAAAGTTACCATAACAAATAACTTGCTCTGCTCAGGGTCCATTAATAACACATCTTGTTGGGACTTTAAAACAAACTGGGGGAAAAAAAGAACAGTGAAGAAGTGTCTGTTATTTGATGATACTGCCTAACAGTTTGCACTCAAAATGCGTGGTATTATTCGTCATAGCATTACTTAGTCAACAGCTTTTTAAAATATTAGCATTGACACAAGATGGAAAATTGCGCTACACACAAGTTCGGGGAAAGGGAAAGGGCAAGAAAGAATTTTGATCCTACAGGTAAGTCCATCTTATTTGCAAAGATAAGAAATGCCACAAAGCCTAGTGCTTCCCTGTTAGTAGGAGCCATGAGATCCTGGACTGCGTTTTATCTGCACAAAATGTTTTCCCCTTCACAGTAAGGTTCTTAAAACACTAATTCCTCAGTTTAGGTAGAAGACTGGAAAGGAGAAAAACAGCAGATCCTAGCAGCAGACAAGGATGTGAGAAAGCTGGACATACACAGGAGGCTGCCTCAAGGCGTGGGAGCTG